>NC_041340.1:12178542-12478542 GCF_004354835.1 Perca flavescens
GCAACCGCATATTGCTCAAAGGTTAAAAAATATAAACAGCTCTGAGAAAAAGGGGATCTGAGTATAAGAAAATGAAAACCAAATGTTCTTTATATGCTTGGAAACTTTGTCCAGATTCATGCTCAGTTTAAAATTCACTCATATGTGACTGAAATGAATACAAAATATTTGTTTTAAATTTTTTTTTAAAAGTGTCAGATCTTGTTCTGCCAACATTGCCCTGGCATCTGAAGATATCTGGTGCTACTGACAAAATGTCTGCCCCCCTCTGATTCCAGCCCACCTCTGCAGCCTGCTGTAGTACTTAGTGTCAGAACTATAACACCGCTGAAAGCGCCAGCCAGTGAACTGTAGTTATTGATTGTTCGGGGACCACTGCAGACCTGAGGTGGGTAATTGCATGATGGGCTCTTATGCCTGCAGGGATTGACAGAGACCAGGAGAGAAATGGTCACATTGTGTCCTTAACCAACACCAGCAGGATGCCTCACAACTTTGATAGCACAAAGTGGTGCAGTAGCAGACCTGCCCACATTGATAAGGGATTTAAAGAGTACATCCTGAATGTTTACTGGACCAAATAAAGTAAGACATGGGTTTATTTTTCAGTACGCAGTCAGACTTCAAATTTGGGCCACTGCCTTCTGGAGGAGCAATTTGATTTGATTTGTGATCAGTTGAGGATTTTGTTGCTTGAGGCTGGCAGTATATTTCAAACATAATTGAATTGGCATCTTCACAAAGGCTGTCAAATTGCTGTCAAATAACAGCACTGCGAGCATACGAGTATAGTCACTGTGATTTAAGTTAGGTTTGTTTAGCATTGTCCACGCCAAAATGGAGGAGCTGGCATGCGGGAGGAGATGCAGTGGGAAACATGCAGCCCAAAGCACATGTACAACACAACCAGTCACGTGACATTGATGCCAAAATGCAGGCAATGATGTACAGTATTGGGTGGCAGTGAAGTGCAAACTTTTAGAAAAAGTCAACAAGTTGGTCTCAAAGCCTCCATTTCCTTATGTAAATACAACCTGTCTGTAAAGTTATCATTTAAACGCTAATGAACCCAGTTTACAATCTGCCAGAGACTGCAGTGCTTTGAGTTTCGGCTGTAAAAAGAGCAAACAGCTTAGTATAAATGAATCAATGACTCTTTTTTTTGTTTCAGTGTTTTAACTTTGTCTTAATGACATCTAGAAAAGGGAGACAAAAAGTTCTTCTTAAAAAGCCGTTCCTGCTAAGGAAAGACTTTCTGCACCGTTCAACAATCTTCCCCCATAACCTGCAGATTAGCTTCGTCCGCTGGGTGATTTTTCTTTCATGTAATCTACTTTGAAGGAGAAAAGAGGCGAGGCAAACTGCCACCTCTGCATTGTCTCTGTAGATATGAGGGGGTCTTGTAGCCTTTGTCTTGTGAAAATGCTGAAGCGAGTTAATGAGAAATGTCTTCCCGCAGGCCAAAGGTGGCCCATCTTGTCTCAGGGACTGGCCACTGTGAGAGCTCGCCATGTATATTAGACCATGGACATCATCAAGCTAATCCAAAATTATGACACCCTACAAACTGCATTTCCTTTCAGCTACATATACTGTAACATAGTTGCTTGACGTTTTTCTGTCTCTTGACAAAAATCACGTTAAAAACACCTTAATAGGTAGCATACTGTATGTTCATTTCAAACTTCTTTGCATTAGAAAATAATATTACAATTTATTAATTTTTTTTTTTTTATCAGACCGGGATTTCCCCGAAACATTAAACAAAAGCTCTGAGTTGCCTAAAATAAATAAATCATGCTTTAGTTACCAGGAGCAGATATTGTAGGAAAAACAAAATGCATTGTAAGTGAACAGACTGTAGGTATGTTTAATATAAATATTTTAAGTTAAGTAGTTTAAGTTTGAGTAATAAAATAAATCTAACAATATTAAAACCATTTGTATGAATGAAAAAACACAGACTGCATTTGTGCTACCTGGGTGAGGCGATTGAAGAAAGAGTGACCTCGGAAATTGAAAAATGCTTGTTAACAATTGTAATCACTATAATACCTCAAATCTCCAACCGCAAAATACAAAAGGTCATCCTGAACTCTGGTTTGTGCTCAGGAATATCAATTTAGCATTGACCATAACAGCGCACGCACACTGATGACAGCGGATGAGACAGATGGACTCTGTGTGGGGGGGTTGTTTGACTGAAGTAAACTAACCTGTGATTTGGGATTTGATGGTTGAAAGGATCATTGACTTGAATCAGTCAGGAGAGGAGTTAACAGAGGCATGAACTGCAGGAGTAACAGACTGGAAGAATGGGAGCAGTTGAGAACTGTGTGTCGGACAGAAAACCTCCGGAATTAAACTCAAACTGGTCGACTTGTGCTGAGCTTCAATTTAAAAACTCAAGAACATTTGCACTACAAATATAGTTGCTGAACGTCATCCTTTTTGTTGTCCCACTAATCCCTATACAGCTCGTTACAGATTATTTATTCCCAGGTTTAAAATGGAATTACAGATAATAATCTGATATACAGGCATGAATCAAATCTTTTGAGCATTTCTCAGACCAAATGTGACTGGACCTTTGCTCTCCAGACTTTTGTTTGTGTTTATCTGTGTATTTATGTACATATCATCTATGAATAATACAAATTTCTTTGTTTTTTTTTTTTGTGTCCAGATTAGGGCTGGGCAATATATCGATATTATATCGATATTGTGATAGGAGACTAGATATCGTCTTAGACTTTTGATATCGTAATATCGTGATATGACACAAGTGTTGTCTTTTCCTGGTTTTATAGGCTGCATTACAGTAAAGTGATGTCATTTTCTGAATTTACCAGACTGTTGTAGCTGTTCTATTATTTGCCTTTTCCCCACTTAGACATTATGTCCACATTACTGATGATTATTTATCTAAAATCTGAATGTGGAGATATTTTGTTAAAGCACCAATTGTCAACCCTAGACAATTGCCGCAATATCGATAGAGATATTTGGTCAAGAATATCGTGATATCTGATTTTCTCCCTATCGCCCAGCCCTAGTCCAGATGGGGTTCCGAGACTGGCAGTTGGTTTCAGTTCAACAGGATTATCATCTGCGCATGCGCGATCATCTTGCGCATTCGCAGCACGGATCATGTACCGACAGCGTCTTCTATTACAAACCGCAAGTGAGTCCGTTTCTCTCTGCCGTTGTTTTTCCACATTTGATACGATAGCTGACATTAGCTAATTTTACTGTTTGTTACAGCGGACCTCTACATAACGTCAGTTAAGTTACAGGTAGCTTTAACCAGACCGGAAAACAACGGCAGAGAAAAACAGACTTTACTTAACATACTTGCTGTGTGGGAGTTCAAGGTGAACTAATGGAAGCCATTACCGTAAGCTAAGTGTGTGGTGATGCCAGGGAAGACGGACGTTCTCTCCAGATTACATGTAACACACACATTTAACCTTTAAAATCGAGGATACTTTCAGACAAAAGGCAGAAGGAAATGTGTGCAATATATCTATAAAAAATGTTTCTAGGCAATGTGCTAATGTCTTTTGAAAAAGCAAATGAGGCGGAGCAACAACCATGTTAAGATGATCTCGATGGGAGATCCAGCCAGCAGTCAGAAGTGACCATTATGTGCGGTTAAAAGGTTTTGATGATTCCCTCTTTTGCTCCCCACCTCTCGTTTCACAGATTTCAGCAGGCACACATGAACACATGCATGAACACAAGCATACTCAACCATAAATACACACACACACACACACACACACACACACACACACACACACACACACACACACACCTGGGACTCTCAGCTTTGTGCAGAAAGGTACATCATGTTATTATTCCAAATGTGGCCTAAGTGAAACTAAACAACATGATTACATCAAATACGATGACCGTGGACCATGGCATCATGCTGAAAACGGACACACTTTGGCAGTACACACACTAACAAATAGATGTTTTCTTTGCCTTTTATCATTATTTTCCCACAGGTCTAAAGTGACTGACAATTACACTGTCGAAAATCTAGCTGTCATGAAAATTTAGCCTCATCCTATTGTTTTTTTTGTTCATGTACAGACAGATTCAAGGCCCTCAAGATGAAACATTGGATATCACGGTCTCACTGGCAACGTATCTGTTCTCTACCCGTGACACCTGATCTATGGATATTCTCTGAAGGGACAGTGTTGTGAAGGACCTCATAAATCACACTCGACATTTCCCAAAGACACAAAGTCTGAGGCTTCTTAGGTGGACACCATGTATTCCCTCTGGTCCATGTTACAGTGCAAACTTTTTTTACAAAATTAGTAGTCCTGTTATTTAAAAACGGTAACTTTTTTTTAAGGATTACCAATGCTTGAAAATGAAAGTTAACTAAAATATTTAGGTTTGTCACGGATGTCAGGCCTTCATACCAAAAGCCTTTCAGAGGACATGAATAATCGATAGTGTTTTGTGACAAATTTGATGTTCTTTTCTACAAAAATGCACATACAGAAAATCAGTATGAACTCCGTCACGAGCATCCATTTTACCATCTCAAAGAGCCAGAGGTTTCTGTGTCACACAGTTACATTGATGCAGTGAAAGTTAATTATCGCTAGAAGGCCAGAACATCTGAGCTCAGTGCACACCCAGCATTTGTTCTGCCTCTTCATCTCTGTCCAACGAGAGCTCCGTGCCTCATCTCCTCTCTGTACAGTTTGTGACCAGCACACACAGGAAGCATCCATTTATTTTTTATAAAAGTAATGTTATCTTGCAATCTCAATCTCCTTCACACACACACACACAAGTCCTGATTAGTTTAAGTTGCTTTTCCTCTGCACTTATGTCCCAAGACACCCAAAAGTTGTGAAAATCTGCTGATCACCATAGTTTTAAGTGAATGATCTTTCAATGATCTTCTGCTAATAGAAAGCAAAGAGAGAAGGGGGAAGAAAAGCTCAAATGAGCTGCTGATTATGCACCAGAGTTCCCTTAAGTAATTGTATTTAAATAAACTGTTAAACTCAGAGTGGTAGCTCTAAAACCAACATTTGTTTGATAATCCTCTATTTTTAACTAACCTTAAACAGAAACTCATGAAATTACCTTTAAATTTCAGTAACTGTTGCAATAAATACACATATTACCTCTAAGAAGAAAGGCAAATAAAATGGAAAATATGTTCTTGTGCTCTGAGATTTTTGACAGTTTTTATCAATCTACTTTCTTCTGCAGACTGAACACTGTCTGTACCAACAGCTGTGAGAAACTCTGGAGGCAAAACTCCATCAAGACTGACTAACGGCACCTGTTCTGTTTAAGATGGCCATTATTTGTATGGAGAACAGGTTTACTTTCTGCCAATAAGTCCCCTCACCTTCCCTCCATTCATTTCATCACGACTCCCAAACTAACACAGCACTATGGTCAAAGTAATAAAAGGAGGAACAAACTTCTTTTGCATGAGTTCATTCAGTTTCTCATTTATTCAAGCTGCCATCTGGTAAATAATCACTTTCTAGCCACCACTTGGCCACTGTACAGATCACAACCTTCATCCCAGAATCCCAACTGAATTCTGCGTGCAACTGTAATCCATACATAGAGTGTGGCTTGTTTTTGTGACCTGCTGTGAATGGATGGCATGAAGAGAGGAGCACTCTTCACCTCATTACATGATCTATTTAAAATACCTGAGAGCAGATGCCCCGGTGCACTATTAAATGATGGCTTATGTGCCTCTCTCAAGTCACCTGTGCCATTAAGAGTTGCAGCAAAGCAATACTCCTCTTTAATCCTGCCTGGTCTAGTCTTCCACATGAGTGTGGGTAAGTTGTAGGAGCTAAGCTGGAGTGGATGGACATGGAGGAATGATGCATGAATGGACTGCCATGAAATTTGTTGGCCAGAGGATTACTCTTAATGACTTTGGTTACTTATCATTCATGTTCCACTAAGGATGTACAGCGGGGAAAATAAGTCAACATTTTTCTCAGTAAAGATATTTCTTATGGGGCTATCGGCATGACATTTTCAACAGATGTCAGTAACAACCCGAGTAATCCACACATACAAAGATATCAAAACAAATACAAGTCCATAAATTGAATTAGAAATTAAAAAAAAAAAAGTATTGAACACACTTGCTGAAATGTATTTAATACATAGTAGAAAAGCCTTTGACAGCTTCAAGACGCCTCCTGTATGAAGAAACTAGTCACACACATTGCTCAACTGTGATTTTTTCCCATTCTTCCACACTAACGGTCTTCAAATCTTGAAGGCTCCGGGGGCATCTTCTATGAACTCTGATCTTCAGGTCTTTCCAGAGGTTTTCAATTTGATTCAAGTCGGGTGATTGACTGGGCCATTCTAACAGCTTGATTTTCTTTCTCTGAAACTAATTGAGAGTTTCCTTGGCTGTGTGTTTGGGATCATTGTCTTGCTGAAATGTCCACCCTAGTTTCATCTTCAGCATCCTAGTGGAAGGCAGCAGATTCTTATCAAGAATGTCACGGTACATTTCTCCATTCATCCTTCCTTCAATTATATGAAGTCTGCCAGTAGGAACAATGCGGATTCCGTCTTGGTCGTGGAACAACGGACCAGCTCTTCACTCTCGCAAGGATCCTAGAGGGAGCCTGGGAGTATGCCCAACCGGTCTACATGTGTTTTGTGGATTTGGAGAAGGCGTATGACCGGGTCCCCCGGGAGATACTGTGGGAGGTGCTGCGGGAGTATGGGGTGAGGGGGTCTCTACTCAGGGCCATCCAATCTCTGTACGACCAAAGTGAGAGCTGTGTCCGGGTTCTTGGTAGTAAGTCAGACTCGTTTCAGGTGAGGGTTGGCCTCCGCCAGGGCTGCGCTTTGTCACCAATCCTGTTTGTAATATTTATGGACAGGATATCGAGGCGTAGTCGGGGTGGGGAGGGGTTGCAGTTTGGTGGGCTGGGGATCTCATCGCTGCTCTTTGCAGATGATGTGGTCCTGATGGCATCATCGGCCTGTGACCTTCAGCACTCACTGGATCGGTTCACAACCGAGTGTGAAGCGGTTGGGATGAGGATCAGCACCTCTAAATCGGAGGCCATGGTTCTCAGCAGAAACCGATGGAATGCCTTCTCCAGGTAGGGAATGAGTCCTTACCCCAAGTGAAGGAGTTCAAGTACCTTGGGGTTTTGTTCGCGAGAGAGGGACAATGGAGCGGGAGATTGGTCGGAGAATCGGCGCAGCGGGTGCGGTATTACATTCAATCTATCGCACCGTTGTGACGAAAAGAGAGCTGAGCCAGAAGGCAAAGCTCTCAATCTACCGGTCAGTTTTCGTTCCTACCCTCACCTATGGTCATGAAGGCTGGGTCATGACCGAAAGAACGAGATCCAGGGTACAAGCGGCCGAAATGAGTTTCCTCAGGAGGGTGGCTGGCGTCTCCCTTAGAGATAGGGTGAGAAGCTCAGTCATCCGTGAGGAGCTCGGAGAGGGCCGCTGCTCCTTTGCGTCGAAAAGGAGCCAGTTAAGGTGGTTCGGGCATCTGGTAAGGATGCCCCCTGGGCGCCTCCCTAGGGAGGTGTTCCAGGCACGTCCAGCTGGGAGGAGGCCTCGGGGAAGACCCAGTACTAGGTGGAGGGATTATATCTCTAACCTGGCCTGGGAACGCCTCGGGATCCCCCAGTCGGAGCTGGTTAATGTTGCTCGGGAAAGGGAAGTTTGGGTTCCCCTGCTGGAGCTGCTCCCCCCGCGACCCGACACCGGATAAGCGGACGAAGATGGATGGATGGATGGATGGATGGATGGATGGATGGATGGATGGATGGATGGATGGATGGACGGACGGACGCAAGCGCGTTTTTGAAGCGTTTCTAGGCAAAATAGAATAGGAAAAGATGTTTATATGTCATTTAGACACAAATACATATTAATAAATGACATGTTGCTGTTTGAAAGTGTCCAGGTTTTGATATAAATGCAGATATATAAATATAATAAAAAAGAAAACTAATTTATTTTCTAATATTGCACCTGTCAATATAGAACGAAATATTCTGTAGCCTATTTTGCTGTCAATACTGCCAACGTTGTCTTTGCTTTAATCAAATCAGTATATATTTATGTTTAACATGGGATTTCATTTTATCAATGGGATACATGTGTCCAGACAAGGCTAGCAGCAGCAGCAGCGCATCAGACCCATTTCTGGTGTGTAAAGACATAGAAAAATCCACGCAGCTGACACGCAGAAACGCCACGTTCACGCCACACAGGCAGCGTGTAACCGGCCTTAGGGTGATGTGCAGTGTCATTTCTCCTCCAAACATGGTATATGCTATGACAGCCAAAGAGTTCAATTTTGGTCTCATCTGACCAGATTGTATTCTCCCAGTATGTCATTGGCTTGTCCAGATGTTGTACAGCAAACTTTAAGCGAGCTTCCACATTTTCCACACCTTTTCTTGAGCAGTGGTGTCTTGCGTGGTGTGCATGCATAGAGGCCATGGCGGTTGAGTGCATTACTAACTGTTTTCTTTGAAACAACTGTACCTGCTTCTTCCAGGTCTTTCTGAAGATCTCCACGAGTGGTCCTTGGTTCTTCGACAACTCTCTCAAGTATTCTATGGACTCCTCTGTCAGAAATCTTGCAAGGAGCACCTGGTCGTGGCCAGTTAATGGTGAAATGATGTTCTTTCCACTTGCGAATAATGGCCCCAACAGCGCTCACTGGAACTTTCAGAAGTTTAGATATTCGTCTGTAACCAATGCCATCTGTATGTTTTTCTACAATAAGCTTGCGAAGGTCTTGGGACAGCTCTTTGCTTTTACCCATCATGAAATGCTTCTTGAGTGACACCTTGTTAATGAGAAACCTTTTTATAGGCCATCAATTAGGACTAATCCAGCTGATATTAATTTGCACTAATAGGGTGCTGGATTGCTTCCTAAATACTGACAGATTTCAGCTGGTTTATTGGTTTCCCTTGCATTTTTACACCCCTTTTTCTTCATGTGTTCAATATTTATTCCCATTAATCATTTCACTTTATTACACCTAACTTTTGTCATGGATATACATGTTTTGATTTCATTCCAGTAGCCCCATCAGAAATATATTTACTGGGAAAAATGCTGATGCGTTCAATACTTTTTTCATTTTCACTTTTTTTCCCTGCTGTATTGGAATAACTTTGCTGATCTCTTACATTTTCATCTAGCGCCATTATAAGGTCAACATGTTTACTTGTGGTTTATGGCAAAATACCTGCAGAATGAATGACTTTATCATCAGCCTACCTTTGTGTTTAGGGTCAATTTGCATATGTTAGCATGCTAACACACAAGACTAAGATAGTGAACATATATATAAAGATAACATTATCGAGCCTGCAAACTCAAGTAGGATATAAGAAGTGACAGTATTACCTGTAACAAGAGCTTGTTGTCTCTTCTTAGTCATGTTCCACTGTCCAACACTTTCTTTCCCTACTTGACATTTTTACTTCTCTCCTGTCTGCTGCACCAGAGGACAGCTGGCAGAGAAACTCACAGAGTAGCAGAGAGGGATCGAACCGTGGAGCAAATGTGACCAAACGTATGTCAACTTAACAGGTGAACTTTGCTTCGAGACGAACCACATTTAGTTTCAAAGCTAAAGTTAGCTCACTGCATTACTGCGGTACTCAGTCATGTCACACCCACCACAGGGAATAGAGATTAAAAGTACTGTTTTGAAATTAAAATAAATGCATGTGTAGCTGAAGGAAATGTTGATGATCATTACCGCTCAGTTTGAGGCACCTCTGTATGCGTGTAGTGTTTGGAAAGTTATAATATACTCAGCAAAAAAAGAAACGTCCTCTCACTTTCAACTGCTTTTATTTTCAGCCAACTTAACATGCGTAAGACTTTGTATTAACATAAAAAAATTCAACTACTAAGAAATAAACTGAACAATGTTACACAGACATGTGACTAACAGAAATGGAAAAATGTGTCCCTGAACCAAGGATGGTCAAAATCAAAAGTCACAGTCAGTATCTGGTGTGGCCACAAGCTGCATTAAGTTCCGGTACTGCAGTGCATCTCCTCCTCATGGACTACACCAGGTTTGCCAGTTCTTGTTGTGAGATGTTACCACACTCTTCCACCAAGGTTCCTGCAAGTTCCTGGACATTTCTGGGGGGGCATGGTTCTCACCCTTACCCCCCGATCCAACAGGTCCCAGACGTGCTCAATGGGATTGAGATCCAGGCTCTTCGCTGGCCATGGCAGAACACTAACTTTCCTGTCTCGCAGGAAATCACGCACAGAACGGTAGCTATTTTAAATAGTGGCTCGTGGCATTATCACGCTCGAGGGTCATGTCAGGATGAGCCTGCAGGAAGGGTACCACATGAAGTATTTTTGAACATCCTTTGTTCAGGGACACATTTTTCCATTTCTGTTAGTCACGTCTTGTGAAACGCATGTTAAGTTGGCTGAAAATAAAAGCAGCTGAAAGTGAGAGGACGTTTCTTTTGAGTGAAAACAATGAAAATATTCAATTACTGTTGCAAAACCAGGGCTGTCCCAAACGATTATTTTTTAAACGATTAATCTAACGATTACTTTTTCGATTAATCTAACGATTACTTTTTCGATTAATCCAATGATACATTTTTCAATGAGCGATTATTTTCCCATTGCTCAATTATTAATTTACACAAAACAAATTTCAAAAAGGTTCAAATCTCTATTTATTCCAATTGTTTAACACTGCACTGTTCAAGTAAAATGAATTTTTAGTGCAACCTGAAGCCAGGTGTAGGCTATCAATCCAACCACAAAATAAAGTCACTTTCAGGAGGAATACAAAAATAAAAACTTAAAGTAAACCGAGCAAGTGCAAAAAGAGTAGTGTATGAGAGATTAACCTGTATTTGCTTTTCAACTCGAGCCACTGACATACGTCACGCTGCCCTCACGCTATCTTTACTCCGATTGGCAGTCGCTTTGTCGCATCGCTCAGCATTTGCATAAAATAGACTTCTTGTTTATTTTGGCAAACGGCCACTCCCATTGAAAATGAATGGTAGCCTGTCGGTTTGTCTCCGTCTCTTGAAGCTAATGTGACTGAGGGGTTATCCACCACTTTCTTGCCTGTAGCCTACTACTGTAACTGACCCGAAGACCAAAGTTTTCGAGGCGGGGACGGCATGAGACGAGAAGACATGACACGGGAGGCTCCAGACTGCAGCCATACAGTCTCGAAGTTTTGCCAAACTTGTGATCTTAAAGAGGCCGGCGGGGAACTCTTGTGGGTTGCCACCACTCGCCATGCTCGTCCTTTCGTGCTGCTATCTCTAACTCACTCACTGGACCTTCGACCTGACAAAAAACTGCATGTAGGCGGCGCATGAGGCGGAAGAGCTCGGCTAGCTTCAGAGCTAAGGCGGGGCTACAGATCAGTGTCCCTAGAATCCGCGAATCCAACAGTAGTTACGCATTACATTAGTTCCACATACATTAATTAATTAGTTTTATTTATTTCTTTATTTTATTTTGTGACACGTCGACGCAAAATATTTGGGTCGACGCATTTATGTAATCGATGACGTCGACGAATCGTCCCAGCCCTATGCAAAACTATTAAACATTTAGATGTACCCATTTAGGAAGTATCAAATCACTTGAGAAAAGTGAAAATCCAAAAGGTTTAACGTGAATATGCAGAATAAGCTTCACTCATTAATAATGAGTAATAATACTACACATCAAGAAATGTAGGAAGCTGTTGGAGTCACATCACAGGCGTTAACACTCTGCTTAAGCAATTACCAAACTTCTGTCTGTGCAGCAACAGAAGTTTCTCATAAAGGAGAATGCCATTATGTGACACCAAAGCAGCTGCTTCTTTGAGGAAATGATTGCCATTTAGAAAACTGGTTTTAATGGATAGACTGTCATCACTTCAGAGCAACACTTCAGAGCATGAGGGGAACAAGACAGAGTGACAAACTCAATTAATCACACACTGGCTTGTTCACCGCAGGCTCAAGATGGTGGCTTTGTACCTGGATGCTCATTATAGCTCGCTTCCTGATGTATAAAACAGGAATGTCACACTAAATGTTTTGGCTTTTGTTTAAGGCTCATCTATGTTTAGCCATTCATCATGTTAATTGACTCTCCCCACTTTGTTGTGCTGATTTGGTCTTTTTAAAATCCATTTTTCATGTCATACCTGAATCCCTCTAATAGCATCCTGACTTGGGAGTTTAACATCACTGAGAAATATTTTTAGAAAGCAGAGTAAGCTCAACAAATCATTAGAAACAATACAATTACTACAAGTGTGTGTTTTGGCAGCTGAGTATGCGGTTTTACGGATGATTAATGTTACCATTTACACACTGTGTGTCTCTATTTTAGTCCATTTTCTTCTTCTCTACTGCTTTTTGTTCGTTACAAAGCAATGTACAAGTGAAAGGATATAGTATATAGCTGAAATTGATTAAAGGAAATGAGGGAAAATGGTAACCCCAAAATACAACCAACAAAAAGGGGAATGTAGCAAATGTGAGCAGTTTCTGAAATGAATATTACATAAGTGTATTCTCATGAGAATAGAACAAAGAACGGAAAATCCCAACCTGGGAAATATTGCAAGATAGTTAAAGAAATAGGACAGGAAAATAACTTATTTTTATTATTTATTTTTTTCCCTCAAAGTTCCTCTCGCTGGGTCTATAAAAATCCTTTGAATGAGGCAATTAGAGAAGAAATCTCGCTCTACCATTACAATGTTCAAAAGTAATGTCCGTAATAAAGCTATAATCACTGACAATGGACCACAAGTACAAATGGTTTTGTTTAAGGGATCAGAGTTAAAAAAAAAAAAAAGGTTTACAAACCACTGATTTACAAAACGTATTCTCAGAGATCATTACTTTCAATCTGCATGATTCTTGCCATCCATCAGACTTTTTTTTTTTTCTTTCCCTCAGCCTCTCTCTTGTGACTCTGCACTGCTGAGCTGATGTCAGATGCAGGCTGCTTTCTCTCCCATTTGCTCCTGATGCACTCAGAGAGCTGCAGCGTGGATGTGAAACCCAGGTGTGATGGGCTCACAGCTGTGCGCACGTCTGCATCTGCTGTAGAGACTCGGAGGGCGGGAGGCTGCGCTCCACAACAGACCCCGACAAACACGCTGCATTAGTGTCATCTGGAGGAAGCATCTTTCAGTGTCTCCTTTAATAATCTACATCTGCTGCACTTTATTCAAATTTACAACCGTAATGCTCCCTCAGCTAAACCTCAAGTTCCCATAATCCCCCGTAGACGTCCCTTTAACCACACAAGATTTAATAAAAGTCCCCCTCCACTCAAATAACAATAAGCAAAAATGTGTAATGCTTATTGTTGTATTGTATTGCCACACTCTCTACATTTTCAATGGCTGCAAAATTAGGTCACATCCAAAACTTGTAGATGTCCTGTTATTACAATATTATATGCACATCTTGGCAATTCTGCATGCAATATTAAGCTTAAAAAATTTGCATTTACATTTTTAGGGAGGAACACAAGGTATATGGCATAAGGATGATCTGTTGGGTATCTGCATCATCATTTAAATGCCATTTTGTCCTTTTCATACTATCTCATACGATTTAGTTAATATTTTTTCATACCGTTTAGTCCCTGCAAAGTACAAAATGTCTAAGACATACCGAGTGCAGCTTGATGTTGGTAAACCTGAGGCGATAAACCACAGCTACTCCTCCATGCAACACCCTGGAGATCCCTGTCAGATTGGATTTGTGGAAGACCATCAGGCTGTAACATGAGGAGGGGAGCATCTTTTATGTGCATTATGTCCACAACAGGACTCTGATCCACCTTGTTCAAGCTACGGAGTTGGCACGTATCTCTCGCTCTGGACCTAAATAATTAAAAGCACTTAGTGTGTCAGCGTCATCGGGGACTCTTTCCACACGTTTGACCTGCCTGATGGGGTCAAAAGAAGACAATGCAATGCTCTCTAAGAACTATTGAGAAATCCTGGGAAGATTGTCTCCTTGGGCTGTGAGCGAAAATTGCCAAGTTAGATTTTTACCATTTTACTATTTTGGCAGGAGGAATCTGCTGGGGATTTGTGCCAGCAGCATTATGCTTCACATTCATTCAGTTCCAAACATTAGCCGGGTGATGCTTGCTGTTTTGGAGGCAGTAGCCAGTTTCTTTTGGTTAACTACAGTATCACTTTGACACTGTGCTGCCATTTCCTATTTAGTGATACAGTGAAAGTGTCGCAAACTTCATTTATTCTTTTTTCCGGCAGGGGTTTTTAATGATGATCTGACACTGAACCCATGGGTACGAGGCGAAATGAAAAGCTAACCAACTGAAGGGACAGAAAGTTGTGGCATGTTAGTTAAAGACACAATTTTGAAGCACTAAAAGCATTCACTTAAAACAGAACAAGAATGCTTCTCAGTACAAAATGAGTAACATTCATACATCACAAAGAACTGATTCACAATGAACTTTTTTTTACATTTATGGAGCGTTTTAAACATCGTTTAAATTTTTTACAAATCTATCAGTCCAAACAGACTCCACGAGACGAGTGTATTTTTTTTTTTTTAATTATTGTAATTGTAAGCTGCGTCTATTGTTTCTTTGGTAAGGCATAATCCGCACCTTTTGTATCGGTATGGTTTTGATGTAATTGTATTGTTGGTAGGGCTGTAGCAATACACTAATCTCACGATACAATACACGATATTCAGCTCACGATACGATATATATCACGATATTCAGCCAACGATACGATTCGATATAATTCGATACACTTACATAATTTTCTGAAAGATTTAAAGGGGGCCGAGTGATTTTGGTGACATCTTGTGAGTGTTCCATTTACTTGGATTTAATTAATTGAACTGAAAACATCAATTACACAATATATGTCTCTGACTGGACAGAGAGTCTACAGCAGGGATCATCAACTACATTTTTTTCAGAATTTTTCTAAGCACTCTGGCAGCCGGACTTTCAAATAAAAGAAAATAAAATGAATTTATACCTAATACGCCTATTCTTTTTCACTTTCTTACTGAATTAATGCAATTTTTATTTTTTTTTTAACATGTATTAGTGTGAGCAAACTCCTAAAAAACATGGAAACTCCCTAATGATAACTGGCTCTTTAACTAGAAAAAGATCTCAGACTAGGAGGCAGTTCACTGAAGAGTGATGGTTGAAGTCTGTGATTATGAAAAAATGCCTCATTTGCAATGAAACGATGTTGTTGCAAAATAATACAACCAGCATCATCATCATCACTCGAACATAACGATTGCGTCATTCACGTGCATATAAGTAGCTCCAGATTGTCCGCTCTAGTGGAGGGTTTGGTTTGTTCAGCCAGCAGTGAGGTTTACAAGAATTTGTCAAAATTTCCAGATTCCCGGCAACCTAAGAGAAACAGTTAAGACTAAAAACCGACAGCTTTTGTTTTAGCTTGTTTGTAAAAATTTCGCTATTTGCAGAGTAGAGCTGTGTTTGCGTAAAACAGCGTGGTGGACTGAGCAGATTGAAATATGCCGGTCTACACAGGTGAGTGCATTGATAAGTATTGACTTTCTACTCACGAAGGTTTAATTGTAGCCTATTTACAGCAAAGAGACCAGCGTGAGTTCATCTGCCCCAGCGGTCAGGTGCTGCGTGTTTTAACCTTTAACGCACACACATCTCGGCTCATGCTGTGTGTGTGTTTTAACGCACACACATCTCGGCTCAGCTGTGTGTGTGGAGCTCGGGCATCGCTGCATGTGAATAGATGTAAATACAAGGGGCTGGGTTTTTGCTCCAAATGCTTGAAATGATAAATAACAGAACACATTTTTTCCTCTTTACATTTTGTGAATTCATGATTATTCTGCGGGCCGGGCTAAAAGCTTTGGCGGAGGGCCGCCAGTTGACGTTGGCTGCTCTACAGCGACACTACCGGCTGGCTGACCAAATCGCTCTTCCTGCAATGCGAACGGGGGTAAACACGGGGGATTTGAATGGGACTTATGTATCGATACTCGCGGCATAAAAATCGATACTTTCTTGGGGAATAAAATATCGATTTATATCGCAGAATCGATAAAATTGCTCAGCCTTAATTGTTGGATGCAATGTTCATGTTGTAACTATATGGTTTACTGTATATATGTAGTGTACCAAACATTGCTTTTATGCATTTTATTTGAATACTTTTTATGTGTATAATAACCAGACAGGACTGTCTGTATCTGACTTAATCCAGCATATTAAATACTTATATCTTGCACAGAGGAGCTTGCCATTTTCTCCATCATTCTGAGTTAAGTGGCATGCTGATTCAGCACTATAGTGTAGATATGCAGACAGCAATCTGACCCACTCCACCTGCACTAATGCTGGTGCCGTATCGATTTACTAAGCTGTTTGCGGACAGATTCTGTGCAATTGGTGCTTCAACCCCCCCAAACTGCTAGTGATAAGAGGTTTTTCTGTTTTGCTGATTGGTTGATGGCGCTGAAGATTACCTTTCTCCTCAGAGTGCAGACCAGAATTGAGTGGATTTTGGCAGTTGATTTTATGGTGAAAACATGGGCTTTAACTTTTGTTTCTTGCAGCTCAAGAGGATGGAGAAAAACTGTCTTTATCCAGCACAGTGTGGTTGTCTGTGAAGTACTTGGATCTCGGTTTGACCTTCCCTCCAGTAACCTCCTGATAAAAGAAGTCTGAGAAGATGAAGAGTGAAAATCTAACTCCAAATGAAGTCTTCACTGTCTGCAGCGAATCGAAACATGACCCTATGTCGGTTTCATTCGAGCTATCTTCCTTGATGCCTTGTGAAGAAGTCCGAGCTGTTAATGTGTTGTGGCAAATGACAGACAGCAGCCGTGAGAGAAATTGTCCCCTGAGAATAAGTGATGTTTAAGGGGCAAAACATCAAACATACTGTATTGAAGAGGCTTTAAAGCTGCAGTTGTCATTAAACATGTTGTACGAGCTATTTAACATCTCCTTAGGGTACGATGTAATTATAGTAATTAACATGGATGTAAATGAAATTTCAATCTGCATGTCCACAGCAGCGTGTACTCATAAATCACTTTTTGCTGTTGCCAAATCCTTATTTGACATTGAATTCACCACTAATTCTCCTCCCAGAGTTAAAACCAATTTCTCCATGCTTGTAATCCCTGCAGAATGGTCACACTACATATACAATAATCCCAGGATACAAGATGAAAAATATCCATTCCCTGGTCTTTTCCTTCTCTGCAAAGGCTCTGAAGAAGACACAATAAGGCAATCATAAAGTTGTTTTGTGTCATAAAACAAACCGGCTGTATTGTTCAGTCCACAGCATAAGCATGTAATGTTTTGCTCATCACAGTCACTGGGAATTTACCAGGGGTTTGGAATCAGCCAGAGCTTTGTGTACTTCAGGTGGATTAGGTCTGCTTTTGTCTTTATTTCTATTTTTCATTAAATCTTTTATAACTTTGTGTTTCAGGTAAACAGCCTCAACTGGGGATTTATTTTTTTTTAGGAGTTTTGTTGTGTTCTGTTTTTTTGCCTGAGGTCACAGTGTAAACACAGCTCTGTACAGAAAAGCTCAACTGCATTTTAACTCAAAATTGCCACATACGGATTGAAAATAGTGCATGCCACTCAGGTCCAAAGTCCCAGCATCCCACATGTGCATCTGTTCACGTCCAGCTGGGTCCGAGGATTCATTCAGGCCCAACAGCAACTTTGTAAGCAACAAAATGTCCTCTCAATGTTAATGTGCCATGTTTTATATAAAACTGCATGTGCCTGTGCCATATATCATAGACAAATATTTGCACTGTATTATTTGTTATAGTTCAGAATGAAGGGGGGGTGAGTGTTGGAAAGTCACAGCAGAATCTCACCTTAGTGTGATTGTTTTCCTAAATTCACACTGTATCTCATGAGAATGGTCATCTAAAGTTCATCTAAGGGAACATTTGAAAATTGCTCAGCTATAAGAAAGACCTAAAAGTTGACATGAGCGGATTACACAATCCCACGATGCTTGGATCAAAGCTCTGGCAGATAGAGATCAAGTTCAGAAGCAGTCAGAGGCTTGAATCAGCCTACAGGGCATGCTGAGTGTTCAGCTTCCCTATAGCTAATCAGTACAGCAAGTATGTTTAGAAGCTCTGAAGAACGTTGGCTGGAAAAGACAAGATTACAGTCCGAGAGGGTTTCAGACTCAAATATGAACCTTATCAACAGTTTGTCATTTCCACAAATGTATGTTCTATGAACTCCCCTACAACTTGGCTGATGACGGAGTGATTCTGACATGATTGTGACCCCAGCGGTCTTCATAAACCTGCCCCAACAGGATTGGGAAGTCTGCTGAAAGATTTGGAGGATTTCATCCTTTATTGATTAGTTTAGTCTTCTTCCAGCAATGTCACAATGTCCCCGTTTTCACTGCCTATGTCACTCAGTGTCAATAATCATCAAGTCCTCCAAATCAATGACAAAATGCAAGGTTTGGTTAGATTTAGGCAACAAAAACTACTTGGTTAGAGTTTGAAAAAGAGCATGTTTTTTTTTTTTTTTTTTTTGGGGGGGGGGGGTGGTTAACTAATGCTGCTAGAAAGCTTTGTCACTTAAATGTAAACATTTGCTGAAATGACTGACGCTGTTGTTTTTTTGGGCAGTGTAGAAAATCACTGTGCAAAGACATCAGCTATACCTGCAAGCCTTTTTTTTTGTCTTTTTTTCTATCCAGGAAACATGTCATCCTCTGTGTGAAGAGGCTAAACCGTTACAATTTTAATTGGCCACAGCTGTGCATTAACCACCTAATGCTCTGGCAACACCTACACTGACAATAATAGATACTGCCCTTTGGTTATTATTTCCTTGAGCATGTCTCTCGTGAACATATTCCTCTTTACCTCTGATAAAATCTACAACACGTGTGATTTAGGTTAACCAGAAGAAACTTTCTTGCTAAAAGTATAGTGTGAATACTGTGAATTTGTACATTTTGACCATGGTGTGAACTTTTCTGAAGGAGCTCATGGTGTGCTGAAAAAGGAACAAAGAAGACAATACGGAAAATGAGATGGAGTTAATTTTAGTGCTTCTTTAGGGGAGTCACTTATTTTTTAAGTAATGAAAAGGCAAAAGATGGAAAATACAGATATTTTTGGAGAAAGAGAAGCTGTTGTTAAATCTTGCCTGCCGAGACACTAGGCAATAATAAAATCGGCTGATATGAGAATAATTCAATTGAGTTCAAGAGTTCAGCGCCTGGAGTTAATTAAATCTCAAACATCCATTTCAATCGCCAGGATCGCGTTGATTTGAGACAACTTTGCTTGTGATTTTTTTTTTTTTTTTTAATCTGATCTTCTGGTTTAGTTTGTGGTTGCAACTTTATAGCTGCTTGAAAAACTGTAAAGCAGCGTTGAGAAAGAGACATGTGACAAGGGCAGAGGACGGCAATCGGAGAAGCCACAGCTTTTAGAGTCTCATTGGACGGGTTGTGTGTGGACGCGTTGTGTGCGGGTGTATGTCCCTGATAAGGGCCGTGTTGAAAGGTCCCAGCCGATCACGCTCAGCAGCCTGCACAGCACTTCAGACAGACACACATGCACATGCCCACAAAAGGAAAACACAAGCAGACATACAGACATGCCAACATACTAAACAAACACACCCAAACACTCCACAGCTGGTCCAACTGATTCCTCGTCCACATTAAACATATTTTTAATATGAAATGGAAAAGCTGAAGAGGTTCCACAGTAAACTGAGGATCCACAGTCCATTTGCACTTTTTTCCACATATTTTGCAGCGTTAGTGAGAATTTAAAATGAGAGGTCAACTCTTAGAGCCAGCATTTACTGACATCTCATGTAGTTTTGAAAATACGTGACATGCCACACACACACACACACACACACACACACACACACACATTAAAACATGAAAAACACATGAAGTCAATCCAAGGGCAATAATGTTTTCTTTGGAAATAATTTAATTGTATGTGTTTTAAATTCAACAAGCAATTGTTGAATTTTAGCAGGAGACTGAAAGCAGCAGAAATGCAGAACTGAGTACACTTAAATATCTGTTTATATAACACAAGTAGTTATCGTTATCGCACAACGTTATTGCAGGTCGCATATTTTCCTCATACCGTGCAGACCTATTACAGACAAGTTAAATCATCATGATTTACAGGAAACATTTCCAAAAAGCATCGTTGTTTTTGCTGCACCTACAAGGCTGCAGATAATGTGAAAACAGGTTTGAGCTTCTTTGTAATAGAATAACAGTTATTAAATAGATTTACTTGCTACCACATCCGTTATTCGCGTCGGGTCAAATTCAGAGCCATGTTTAGTCTGATCAGACATCCAGGCAGCTCTGAGCAGGAATTGGCAGTTCTAAATATTTGGTGCGACACTGCAGATCAGACACAGTCTGCCTTGTAAAATATAATAACAGAGCTAAAAGGCGGCTATGTGTATGACATAAAACAGAGAAAATCCTCACATTCTCTACACAATACTATCATTCTGTCTCTTCATACTGTAATTTCAGAATTTCTGTTATTTTTGTCTACTCTGTATGTAAAACATCCATTTCATGTCTGTCTGTCCTGGAAGAGAGATCAATCTTATGTTGCTCTTTCTGAAGTTTCTTTTTTTGGGGGGGCTATATAACTAAAACTGACATGACTTGAGGTTAGAAAAGCTGGGACCAGCTAACATGTGGCATGTTTGCTTAAGTGACTTCCTTTTCTGTCAATCCACTAATCAATTAATCGACTCTACTACGGAATAATGGTGTTAATTCATGTGAAGCCTTTTGTGAAGTTTTAGGTTAGTAAAAGAAGAATATTAGAGACGTAATTTCCACAACCTGAGCAGAGGTCTCATCAACCAGAATGGCCAGAATAGCAGCTGTAGAGCAG
This sequence comes from Perca flavescens, assembly GCF_004354835.1. Lineage (NCBI taxonomy): Eukaryota > Metazoa > Chordata > Actinopteri > Perciformes > Percidae > Perca > Perca flavescens. Next base: position 12,199,551 of record NC_041340.1, read on the forward strand.
CGGACAGTACAAAAGGTGGCAGAAAATAGCAGTAGCTTATTTCCTTCAAACTGTGCCAACAAAAGACTAGGTTAAAGTTTCATTAGGAAATAATAATTATGATCTGATATTTCATCAGAAAAATGGGTTCTAAATCAACTTGTATATTCTTTGAACTGGCACACTTAGCCCATCTGTTTCTCCAAAGAAGATAAAACCAACACTGAGAATTATTGGGAAATACTGTTTGACCTCCTGTCTGGTCAATAGCTGGTGAGGTAGATAAGACGAGACAGGGATTGCTGAAACAACACTATGGGAAGCCGTTAGAGAGGAAAAGCATTGACACCGCCACAGCCGATCGAAACCTCAGTCATTACTGCTCTTTCTCGGTGAGAAATTACTTCCCATGGTCTGTCGGAGCTATCTTACTTGTGATGAAAAACAAGCGTGTTGAAATTTCACAGGAAAGCAATGTGTTCACATCTACTTTACCAAGGAAATGTGTTGAGTGACCTCTGGCATGACCTCATCAGTGGGACTCCAGATAGTTAGAGAGATATCTTTCCGTCTGTTCCCGCCCCCCTCCCACAGCACTAACTGTATATGGACTGACTTGTTTTTGTAGCCGTAGCCGTACGAGTCTGATTACCTCCGCTGTCTGAAGGCATTTCATCATCTGCTGTCTCAGAGTGTAATCCCCTGTGACAACTGTTTTCGTCTTCTCTGAGGTGATTTTCGACCATTTTCGACGCACTTCTTTTGACATTCTGAACTACCGCAGAAATGTCAGAGCACGTCACGTGACCATTCTAAGCGTATCACGTTGTCAGAAATTGGCATCAGCCAATGAGATTGTGCTTTTAGAATCAAATCCCCCTTTTACTTTCACGATTGGTTGCTGATGAAAAGGAAACTGCCATATTTGGATCCGACAGCATTGTAGAGGAGAGAGCTTTCCAACGGTATATGCATTGGGTATATGAGATGAAAGGTTGAAGACAGCGAACGCGGAGCAGCGGGATGATTAAGGCCGCTGCGAAGTACACACCGTTGCCATGAAAAACAGAGCGTTGCTATCGCTACACACAGCCTACGACGTAGCTACGGCGGCAGTTCGACACAAGGCGTTTGTGCAAAACTGCGGAAAAACTGCAGAAAAAGTGTGGGTGTTGAACCCTCTCACCGGGAAAAGTGTGGGTGTTAAAACACCCACATCCCCCACGGGTGCGACGCCCCTGGCTGTAGGTGTGAGTAAACTAATTCAATTAGCAGCTAAACCTACCTCCACGTGCTTTAAAAGTATCTGTCGAGTGAACACAAGTCAAGGCCATTGAGGACACCTTGAAAACACACTCTCCCGCCCCTTCCTTTGCTCTTAGTGCTCAGAGTATAAATAACACTGTGACTGTTATTTAATGGTTTACAGTCCGCCACCATGGTGATATGAGATACAATAATGCGCCAAAGGTGTTTCCATTAGTCAAAATGCCTCTGTGGTGAAAAGCTTGATACACTGAGCCCACTTTGTCTGTGCAGTACCTTGACCCTGCATCAAAAGGACACTGTGTGCGAGATATAATGCAATCACTCAAAAAGATCGGAAACAAAAGAGAAAGCCATCACTCTCGCAGTCTGTAGATTTTCTGAAGTGCAGCTTGAGTGCTACAATTCACCTTCTCTTTTCATTTACATAAGCTCAGTGGATGAACAGTTTTGAGCTGAATGCCATAAACAAAAAAAAAAAAAACTTTGCCACAGCAATGACAGGTTGAATCGGGATGCAGCAGAACAAATCCTTCATCCTACTTGTACCCTTTGAGAGGTTGTATCTGACTTGCATGAGGACAAAAAGGTTCAAAATAAATGTTTAAAATGTTTTTGTTGCATGTGCAGTAAATGAGAGGAAGCCAAGCTAAGCACAGGATAGGTGTTCACTTCTATAACATCCTCCGGTGGATTCAAGCCAGCAGGGGAAAATAGGAGGAACAATCGAAGAACTTTTGCCAACTAGTACAAATGGTACATAATCACAAAGAGGCTGAGATAAAGAGCAACAATGTGAAATGATGTTTACTGCCTGATTTGTGAACAGGAAATATGGTCAATGTTTAACAAAAATAATTTCTAACCTGACAAATACCAAAAGGAAGTTTTTTAGTCTCAATTTTTAATGTATATAAACATAACAAGTAAACATTGCTACAATTTATATAAAAAATATATTATATATTGAATATTAAAAAGCGCTACCTCATTTCTGTTATATTTATGTAGCACTTTATTTCTTTTCTTCTTTTTTTTCTTATTTTACTTGTATTTTGGTATCTTCTGTAACCTTTTCTTCATTTATTTACTATAATATTTTGTCTTGTGTTGAATTAAGTTTGAGAATTTTGTAAAATTTGATAGTAACTAGAACTACAAAAAAAAGAAAAGGATTAACTGGACTAGAAACTAGCAGATTGAAATGGCAGAGATGAAAATGTGAAATCCACTTTTCTAGTTACCACAATTCAGGAAATAAACAAAACAACCCATTTTACTAGGGATGCACCGAACCCAGAGTTTGGTTCGGAATTCGGCAGAACTTTGGGCTTTTTGACGGAGTTCGGGTACTGCCAAACGTTAGAATTTTTTTCAACCGAACGGTACCAAAGAGAAGTAACGAGAGGCGAAACTCGAGAAAAAGAGGTGAACGTTGTGTTGAGTTTCTGCTCTTGCCAAAGAGTATAGAAGTAACAAGAGGCGAAACTCAATAGAACGTTCCATTGCAAACAAACGAACCCATGACAGAGCTATAGCTCCGCCATCTTGGACTGAACTATCTTGTTACTTGTAGAGTTACGTGGTCGACGTAATGACGTAGTTGGAGCTAGACGGAATGCAGTAGCAACCTAGCAACGGCAGTAGGCTGTGAGAAAGTGAAAATGGAACTTGTGAGCAGAAAAAGTGTTGTTTGCCAGTACTTTCAGTCAAAAGAAGGCGATTCAAGTCCAGCTACATGTTCAATTTGCAATGCCGATTGGTCTTGTGGTGGCAAGGACCCTAGACAATACACAAAATCGCTGCTGTTAAGACATTTGCGTATGAAACATCCAAAAGAATACGAGTTGTGCATGAAGGAATCTCCAGACAGCAGCCAAAATGCAGCAACTTCAGGTACGGCAAAGGAAGGACAGTCCCAGCTAAAAACTTGTGTTAACCAGACCGTGCCTCTCCCAGGCTGTCAGCGTTCTCTCTGGAAATGAGTCTTCCTACAGCGGGAGCGGAGCGACCGAACGGCCGGCTGCTGCTCATTAGCCAACGGTAGCTTTCTAATTTCACCCACCCAACATGCCTTCATCATACACTGGTAAGCGAAAGTTTGCAAAACAAAATTGTCACTCATCTGGCGAAAGCGATGTACTTTCCTACAATGTGAATAGAGCGTGGGGGTAGCCTACTTTATGGGATTATAAATCTAAAAGGCTAATATTTTGGATATTGGTTGGATCTTGAGATAGGGTAAACATAGGCCTGGTCAAAAATAGTTTTTCCCACTTGTGTGCCAGGCATAATGTTGCCTACTCTTTATTTTTTACAGTTAAAATACAATGAAAAATGAACTGCTGTGGACGTGGTTTACTTCATTAATGTGTTTACTGTGTTAAGAATGGGAGTAGGGTTCGGTTCGGGGTTCGGCAGAATCTTAACCAGTGGGTTCGGTATTCGGCAGAACCCCAAAAACCGGGGTTTGGTGCATCCCTACATTTTACAAAATCACTGTAAACCAACTGTGAGTTCAATTGAGACTTAAAATAGTTCATTTGAAAATGAACAACAACAATTAAAAAAAAGGGATAGGTGACTGCAGAGTCAAGAAATAATTACCTTTAATACTCTAGAGCGATTCCCAAAGCGTGGTGCGCACACCCCTTGGGGTGCTTGAGATGCCTCTAGGGGGTGCACAAGAGGAAAAATGTAATGGTGTAATGACTACACCAATACAGTTCCTGCCATTCAGCCTGTCTTTACGTAATGTACGTGTAGCGTAACATTACTAGCTTTAACGTTACCTATGTATGTACTAGCTAAAATAGTTTATTTATGCAAATATGCACAACTGGCTAAAATCAGGGAAACTGTCAGGTGGGACATCTCAAGTTATAAGTCATTAAAGAGGAGTGAGAAAATGTGAGTGAGGAATCGGAGGCAAGAGAAACGGAGAGATGAGTTGGCCCGGGACCGGGAGAAGAAACTGAGCGGGAGACAGAGAAAGATGAGATGAGGGAGACCGAAAAGGAGGATTGGAGAGCACAGGCAAATCAAGAGGATGTATGCTCATCAGGGTGAGAAATTAGCACCTTGCATACCAGCCACAGTGGCGGGTGGATTCCTTTTAACGGATTGGACAGCTTTTGTCAAAGAATGCTGTTGCTAAGTAACAATAACGCACAATGGAGTCACATTACGTTACTGGTAATGAATCCGAATGAATCCCCACCATTTCCGCTTTTGCTGCTTCATAATAAAAACATTCAAATACAAAAATAATGGAGGACTTTTATTGTGAAGAACTTATAGGAAAGGAAACGTTCACAGCCGGGGCTTTGAACACGCATATTTCTGTCAACTCCAGACTTCTGTCGAGTAGTTTTCAGCGCTAGTCCGTGACACCGTGTAGCTAAGCTGAGGTACAGAAAAAAGGAAAATTATCGGTAAAAAAAAATTAAAAAAAAATAAAACATATGCCCAGCGTTAAGAAGCCGCCACGGAGTCATTAGTAGCTGTTGAGGGCGAAGTAAAGAAAAAGAGAATGTATTTTTCGTGGAGTGGCGCATTGATGACAAAGGGAAACGAGGGAATGGTTAGCCTACCTTCCCGACGACCAGTCCGTGCACTGTACCTACTGTCGAACCTACGTGTCGTCAGAAAATGCTAACAATTTGTTCGTTAGAGGAACAACTAACCTTAAATTAGAGGCAATAAAAGACCACGAGTCATCCAAGTCTCATATAAAGGGCAGTGCCATACAGCTGGCGAAGACAGAACCCCAGGAGCAGAGTGTGGCAATAAAGGCGATCTGCTCCACGAAATTGGCTCAGCAGGACAGAATGAGAATTCTATTCAGAAACGTCCATGCGATCGGCAAAAAAGGCCAGACCTTTTCGGGACTATGGATGTGCATGTAAGTGAATTACTAACTTGAAGTTGTGTTTTGTGATGGCTAGATAGCTAGTTTTAGCAGCCGCGAGGAAAGAGTGCAGCATAACTCATATTGTTAATGGATAAAACAAATTACATATTTGTAATGGAGGTCAATGTTATCAAAGTCACAGTTCTCATTCTAACTCCTTTCAGAGTGGATCAGCAGAAAGGACTGGTGATAGGGAAAACTTACCAGAACAACAAGCAGGCCAGGGTTTTTATGCACTACATTGCTTAGGTGTCGAGGAAGCAGCTTAAAAATAAGATTGATCATTCAAAGTATCTGGCAATTATGTCAGATGGCCCAACTGACACCAGAGTGAGCCAAGCAGGGAAAGTCAAGGTGCACTTTGTTTGAATCCAGGCTGTTGAAAAGCCAAATGCAGAGAACATCACAGCAGCCATCATAAGGATGATGAGAGATGTGTGTGAGGATGATGAGAGTTGTCAGGAGAAACGGATTGCTTGTGCAACAGATGGAGCAGCAGTGATGACAGGGTCCAGAAGTGGAGTGGTCAGCAGACTACGTGGCAACAAGTCCTCTATCCTGGGTGTCCGTTGCATAGCCCATAGGCTGGAGCTAATCCAGCATTTTGAGTAGGTACAGTAGTAGTTTAAATTAGTTGACTAAAGTTAACAACTCAACATAATGGTACCAATAATCAATAATTGAATGGTTGAACATAATTGATTCAAATGTGCAATTGTGTGTGTAAGATCCAGACACCAGATTCAGAGGGGGGTCAATCCTGCACAGAGAAGCAAGGCACGCAATTTTTACCAAACAGCAAAGGATCCAGGTGTAGTGATGTTCAGCTGCTTTAAGCACGACTGCCTGACCCACCTCAGCAACCTGTCTGCATCCATGCAACGGCCATCTAGAACAGTGGCAGAGGTTCAGACCAGCCTGATAGCCACACAGGCTGTCTTAACTAAACACAAGAACAGGGGTGTGTGTGTGTGTGTGTGTGTGTGTGTGTGTGTGTGTGTGTGTGTGTGTGTGTGTGTGTGTGTGTCAGAATATTTTGAAATATAATTAATATAACATTGTGCTTTGTTGTGTTATATGACCTGGACCCAGGCTTAGGGCATGCCTAGAAAATCCAGCGGACACCTTTGAGGGTGTTACCTTGGCAGCACCCAGAGATGACCTCTCCCTGGCTCGTGTGAACTCCACAAAAGGACAAGCTGATAGACAAATTTTGCAGAAGAATGACGACACGATTTTGTGACTTCAGCTCTCGAGTACTGCATGCAAACTGGTGGATATCTGAGGAGCTGGCTTGATGCAATACATGTGAAGGTTATTATCAAGCACATTTAACATCATATTTATTTTATATCTTGAAGTTGAAACCTTTTACTGTTTGTGCAAGTTTTCCTTGTGTGTGTCTGCAGATTTTGGAGATGCATATGTGGAGTGTCTTATAAAGCACTTTGGTCCACTATAGGCCTCCTCTGGGGCCGATTTGGATCTGATTCCACACCAGTGGACATTCCTCAAGAGCAGTTTGTACCAGCAACATCCGAACATGGACCAGCTGACCTGGCCAGAGATAAATTAGACTGGCAGTGCCCTGATTTCCTTCAGCTTGTCGATGTATTACTGTGTATTCCAGCCTCTAGAGCAGACTGAACGGGGTTTCAATTTGATGAAGTGAAGAGTGACTGGAGGTCAGGTCTGAGGTCAGACACCTTATCTGACCTGCTCACAGTGCAGCTGTCCAGCCCTGACATGGAAGACTTTGATCCCGACTCAGCCATACAGCTGGGGCATCAGGCCAGCGTCAGAGCGAGGAGGCCAGATTTCATGGAAAGAGGAGCCAAGAAGAGAAAGACCCAGCTTGAAGATGAGAAGGAGGCGTCTGAGGAGGAAGATGATGACTCTGAAGAAGACTAAAGTGACACTTTAATGCTATGTTACTGAGAGATGAGTCAGTATTTTTTTGTTTTGTTCATTAAACATGTAGGCCTACAATTACTGTAGAATATGACCAAACACAATGTTACCATGGTCTCAAAAGTTTAATTGTCTGATCAAATTTATTATCTTGTTTACTTATATTTTGTCAGTCAGTCAGTTTGTTCACCATGAAAAATATCTCAACAACTATTGGATGGATTTGCCATGAATTCTTGCAAGGCAGCTTTATTTTTATAGCACATTTCAGCATTTCAAGCAGACCTGTCCCAGACGACCTGAGAGGTCTGGGTGGTTCATAGTTTACAAGCAGCTCAGAAATGTATTTTGGCCTTAAACCGTTTAGTGATTTATAAACCAGCAGAAGTATTTTTGAAATCTATTCTTTGAGGCACAGGAAGCCAGTGTAAAGACTGGAGTGATGTGATCCATTTTCTTGATGTTATTGAGGACTCGAGCAGCAGCGTTCTGAATCAGCTGCCGAATTTTTTAGGGAGATCTGTAAAGACACTGTTACAGTAGTCAAGTCTACTGAAGATAAAAGCATGGTCCTGCTGAGACATAAGTCCTTTAACCCTTGATATATTCTTAAGGCGATAATAGGCTGACTTCGTTATTGTCTTAATGTGGCTGTTAAAATTCAGGTCTGAGTCCATGACTACACCAAGATTTCTGGCTTTGTCGGTTGTTTTTAACATTGTAGTATAAAGCTGAGCGCTGACTTTTAATCGTTCCTCTTTTGCTCCAAAAACAACCACCTCAGTTTTTTCTTCATTTAATTCAAGAAAGTTCTTGCACATCCAGTCGTTAGTTTGTTCAATGCACTTAGCCAGTTTTTGTATTGGACTATAGTCCCCAGGCGACAAGGTTATGTAAATTTGTGTGTCGTTGTACAAACATTTATGGTACCCAGCAGATAAATCCTACTGACTTTAGTGATAATCTGACTTTCCCTCTAGCGCCACCATGAGGTTGACATTTCAGATAATTTGAGGATACCAGGATGATTATCTTTGTATCCATCTACAATGAATGTGTTTTTCATCCACACCTGTGCATCTTTAATGAAGTATGCCATAATAATGCTCTTTTGGGCTTGAGAAATCTGTTCAGAAGTGAAAATGTTTGGTAACCATTCTGGCTGTAGATCATCATCAACTCTAAAGATGGTAAAAGAAGCCTTTCCCATATATTTACCTCTAAGCACAGTGCATCCATTGTTGGCACTGTGGCTGAAAAAAAGTTAATTTTCCATCCTGATGCTCATTATCCAGGCTAGTGGGGAAAAGAGGCAACGAGAGTGGGCATAAGACTGGAAGAAAACAAAGGAAATATGATGAAACTGGGTCTGGGCTTCACTTGGACTGGCGATGCATATTGCCCAAAGCCACAGTGTGTGGTGTGCCGTGAGGTTCTGGCTAACAGCTGTATGAAGCCCTCTTATCTACGTCGCCACCTGAACACAAAGCATGCCAATGTAAGTCAAAAGCCCCTTTCTTTAATTTGGCCATAAAAAGAAAAGATCAAAAAATGATTGGAGGTGCATCAACCCAGTCAGGATGTAGAAGGGGGTGCGTTGCCATCATGATAGGTCTTCCCTACATCGTTGCAAGCAGACGGTTTCTCCATCTTTCTTTAAGGTAGTGGGCTTGGGTACTGATGGAGCTGCTGTGATGGTTGGGAGGAATGGGGGTGTTGCCACACTTCTTCGTGCTGAAGTTCCCCACCTTATAAATATCCAGTGCCTAAAGGCAGTTACACACCAACCAGACGGCCAACCGTCTGCAGAAAAGCCAGTCGGACTGATCAGTCGCCCAGAGTTGGTCCAAAAAGTACCTCAGAACACACCAAGAGACGAGACGTAATACGTCTCCATAACAGCAGGCGGCGCTGATCTGTAATGTTGCCCAAAAAAATTAAAACCGGCAGCTGATTGGACGAACGAGTCACATGGGTTTGTTTTCTCCAGAAATTCAAAGCCAGACTGTCATGGCGGCTTGTTCAGAATACTATCTCATATTGTACTAAGATAGTTCACTGAAACATGTTTCTGAAAACATTTTAAGCAAGAAATAGGCCATGCAGTTGCTGAATCTGTCTTCATTTCAGCTCAACAAAGGTCAGTTTAAAAGATTTTCATCAGATTTCCAGGTGAGTCCCGACTGCCCCGTCTCCAACTGAACATGTCAGGTCGGCCAAAATAAAGGCCGACAGCCCCTCAGATGGACGACAGCATGGAACACACTGAACAGACTCGAGTCACTGACCTCGCCAGACTGTCCAACGGCCGATTATCGGGTTAGTGTGTCAGCACCTTAAGCCATGGCCTGGAGTTGGCTGCCATGGATGCTATGAAAGACCAAGAAAGAATGAGAAAGGCAAGTCACAAGGAAGTAAAAAGCCAACCTTCAGCAACTTCTGTATAGTAAACTGAGAAAATCATGTCCTACATAAATCCAACATATTATGTGCTACTTCAGCTAATTTATATAATTATCATACTCCTATAATTCTAATTCAGGTGATGGACATACTGAAGGGGCTGTATAAACAGTATCATCACTCTCCAAAAGCGTGGAGAGAGACCAACTTGCGAGGGACAAAGTGGCTGGAAGATATAAAATACAGTGGAAGCAAGGCTAGTAATAGATTCCTCTTTCCTAGGTAATCATACTTAATCTCTGTCAACATGAATTCTTATTTGATTGTTTACATCAAACAGATCAGCAAGTGCTGAAATGATTGGACGAGCCAAGCAGTGCCTTCAGGTGTTGAAAGATTTTCAATACCTTCTCTTCATCCTGCTGGTCCAAGACGTCATAGAAGTCTTGAGTTGGAAGTTTCTATTAAATATAATCTGTCTGATCAGTTTATTTTCAATTTAAGTTGCAGTATAGTGTACCTGAGTTGAGTCATGTTTTCATTCTTGTAATCTGAGTCTGAAGCTGCCAGAGGCGCTCTATGTCTTGAAAACAGCAGTGTTGAGGCTGCCAGCCATGGAGATAGAGGCAGGAAAGTGTGTGGAGGGCTTCCTAGCTGAAACCAAGAATGGAACCTATCAAAATGTGGAGCTGTTGAGGTTCAGGGACAGCAGAGAAGAGTTTTCCAAGTATATTTTTAAACAAGAAGGATGACAATTTATTTTTAAGGTGTTAAATTCTGAGACATTATAATTAATTATTAGTATTTTTTTCTCCAGTGTGAAGCGGACACTCCTGCACAGTGTGATTGCCAGGCTACAGTCCCAATTCAAGTGGGTTGAGTCTCATCAGGTGCTGCAGGCTGCAGCAAAACTGGTGGATCCTCGCGAGTGGGCTGCTGACCATCAAGAAAAAAAACTCTGCTACTGGCCCCAGGGGTCAGTGGGGATTTTTTTTTTATATGTTGAGCCCTGGTCCTCGTGACTACAGCTGTCAGTCATGGCCGCAGCCTTTCAGCAACAAATCCAGACCCGGTGGGTATTGAAGGTCAGCGGAGCACGGAGCGGACGCGCAGCGGAGCCGATCCGCAGCCGTACTGCAGTTGGTGGAAATGAGGGGTAAGAAGCAACTTATAAATCTCCAACATCATTGTCTTTGACTCGTGGAAGTCATTGTAGGATTGTAGATAGTCTAGCATTCTAATCTAACTAGCATTATGTAGGCTGTGGGTAGAAGCCTGCCATTGGCTTTAGCTGCCTATTTCAGACGGAATTTCTTACCCTTCCGCCTTCCTTCGGACACTATTTTGCAAGAGCACCGTCACTGTATCCTGGGCCCAAGACAACTGATCAGTTTGAAAAAATACAAACGGGCTACGCTAGGACAAGATGTTATTTATATTTGATATTTTAATCCAGGTTTACTGAGGGTATTAAACCTTTAATGTTTTGTGGGTAAGTGGGAATCCATCTTGTAAACAATGCTAACTAAACCAGCAACCCTAACTAAAACAGCTGGGATTCTCCTAATGTGACATGTCAAAATGTCTTCTGTGAAAACGACCATGGAGCATCAACCTGAACGGTCCGACAGCTAGAAACTGGTGGAAGTGTTCTCCATGTAGGAAGGTGTAAATGATCAAAGAATTTTAAAGGAACACGTCGACTTATTGGGAATTTAGCTTATTCACCGTAACCCCCAGAGTAAGACAAGTCGATACATACCCTTCTCATCTCCGTGCGTGCTGTAACGCTGCCTGACGGTTCCAGCATTAGCTTAGCCTAGCATAGATCCTGCAGGTAACTGGTTCCAACTAGCCTACTGCTCCGAATTGTGACAAAAGTGACAAAATAACGCCAACATGTTCCTATTTACATGTTGTGATTTGTATAGTTACAGCGTGTACAAAAAACAACGTAACATGACACACAGCCGTCTTCTGACAGTAAACAAACCGGGAACTATATTCTCAGACAGGCTTGCTGCGAGCATATCACTCCGCCCAAGTACTATATTCTTCTGCCTGAGAATATAGTTCCCAGTTTGTTTACAGTTAGAAGACGGCTGTGTCTCATGTTACGTTGTTTCTTGTACACGCTGTGACTCTATAAATCACAACCTGTAAATAGGAACATGTTGGCGTTATTTTGTCACTTATTCGGAGCAGTAGGATTGCTGGAACCATTCACCTGCATGTTCTGTGCTGGCCTGATGCCGCTGGAGCCGTCAGACAGCATTACAGCACGCACAGAGATGAGAAGGGTATGTATGGACTTGTCTAACTCTGGGGGTTACGGTGAATAAGCTAAATTACCAATAAGTCGGCGTGTTCCTTTAAAGGAATAGTCTCCTTTCTCCCCTGAAGGCTAGTTAATGACATACATACTTGAAAATGAGGGTGCCATTAAAAAAGAATTGTGATGCATTATGACAGTTTCCTAAGATCAAATAAAGACCTTTGAATTATGATGGACTATCACACCAAGATGTCTACTTCAACCATAAGACCTCGTGGATCTTTGAAATGTCTGATGAAAAAAAAAAAGGGCATTTTCTAGTTTGTGTGATCTTACTTGGAATCATTAGTGGGTGTAGAGCAGCACTGACGAGGTGTTTCGGTTCCTTTAAAACTTATTCCCCCTTTTTGTTTCCTTCTGCATCGTGTTTCCTTCTGCATCATGTCCACCTTTCACACTGCGGCCTTTCATTAATGAGTAAAAGCGGTCACGTATCACACTCAGTAATTACAGCGGCTGTTGTTTGGCCGACCTGTTTACTATAAAAAGATCAAAGAGGAGGTGATGGAGAAGAAAATATTGTGAGGTTTGTTAGATGAAAATTACCCGATTACGGCTGATCAAGTCAGGTCTATTTGTGGTATTATGTATATGTGTAGTTCTTTATGCTTTTCTGTATAATTTCATATCCATATACAGTATGGATACATTTCCGGTTATCCTGCAATATAGCAGACTGTTTCTCCAGCTTTCTTTTGGCTGACATCTTAACACTAAGAAGCAACTTATAAATCTCCAACATCATTGTCTCTGACTCATGGAAGTCATTGTAGGATTGTAGATTGTAGTCTAGCATTCTAATCTAACTAGCATTATGTAGGCTGTGGGTAGAAGCCTGCCATTGGCTTTAGCTGCCTATTTCAGACGGAAATTAGTGTTTTGGGGTAAGTGGGAATCCATCTTGTAAACAATGCTAACTAAATCAGCAACCCTAACTAAAACAGCTGGGATTCTCTTAATGTGACATGTCAAAATGTCTTCTGTGAAAACGACCATGGAGCATCAACCCGAACGGTCCAACAGCCAGAAACTGGTGGAAGTGTTCTCCATGTAAAGGAAGGTGTAAATGATCAAAAGAATTTTAAAGGAATAGTCTCCTTTCTCCCCTGAAGGCTGGATAATGGCATACAGACTTGAAAATGAGGGTGCCATTAAAAAAAAAAAGGTTTTGCATTACGACAGTTTCCTAAGATCAAATAAAGACCTTTGAATTATGATGGACTATCACACCAAGATGTCTACTTCAACCATAAGACCTCGTGGATCTTTGAAATGTCTGATGAAAAAAAAAAAAAGGGCCTTTTCTAGTTTGTGTGATCTTACTTGGAATCATTAGTGGGTGTAGAGCAGCACTGCCGAGGTGTTTTGGTTCCTTTAAAACTTATTCCCCCTTTTTGTTTCCTTCTGCATCGTGTTTCACACTGCGGCCTTTCATTAATGAGTAAAAGCGGTCACGTATCACACTCAGTAATTACAGCGGCTGTTGTTTGGCCGACCTGTTTACTATAAAAATATCAAAGAGGAGGTGATGAAGAAAATATTGTGAGGTTTGTTTTAAATGAAAATTACCTGATTATGGCTGATCAAGTCAGGTCTATTTGTGGTCTTTTGTATGTGTAGTTCTTTATGCTTTTCTATATAATTTCATATGCATGTACAGTATGGATACATTATTTCCGGTTATCCTGCAATATAGCAGACTGTTTGTCCATCTTTCTTCTGGCTGACATCTTAACACTAAGAAGCAACTTATAAATTTCCAACATCAATGTACAGTATGGATACATTATTTCCAGTTATCCTGCAATATAGCAAACGTGGTTTTTTATTGTACAGCATTATCTGTACGTATCTGTATGTTTGAGCACAATGTTAGTGAAGGTTTGTAGTGTTTGTGTCAAGTGCTTAAATTTACCTTAAAGCACATATTTGTTTATTAATTTTAAAGGTTTACATTACTACATTACTGATAGCTGCCATCTAGAGCCCAACCGATATATCGGCGGGCTGATATTAGGAATTTTCCAAACTATCGGTATCAGCATTTATAACGGCCGATAAATGACTATTTCAAAAAATAAAATAAAAATGGATGAAACACCCTTTAACCATGTTCTGAGTGTTGGCGTTTCATAGTTTGTCCACCAGAGGGCGCTCTACAATATCTCTGTTGGCAACACTCGTGTTTAACCCTTTAAGTTTCATCTTAAGTTTGTATTTTTATACATTTTATTTATCAGAACGTTGATATATTTTGATGTTCCTCTGTTCTGTTGTGACAATAAAACAAAAGTTTATTTTTAAACTGCATTATCATATTATTTTAGTGAGGACTCATAAATAACTACTAATAACTAATGTTAGGGAAATCTGTTTATGTTTTGTTACGCATTTCTGATTTTATTTTTTTTAAATATATATCGGCCGATATAGCCGGATATATCTCGATATATATCAGATTTTTTAATCACCCAATATTTGTATCGATATCGGCCTTAAAAATCCTTTATTGGTCGGGCTCTACTGCCATCTATAGTCTGCTGTGTGCACTGTACTTAGGGGAAACTTGAGACAGGCGTTTTATAGACCTGGCTTCTTGAATAGTAAGTAGGATGCACCTAATTACTGGGATTGTCTTTTCCCAGTATTTCATTATTGATATTAGACTCACAACACTCTGTACCAGGGGTGGTCACACACATTGTCTTACAGAAGTAAGACCAACTTTATAACAAAATGCCTGTTTCCCAAAACATTTACACTAAGACAATTGAAGATTGAAAAAAACAAGTAAAAGGTTTCTTTGGTCAAGCAGAGATCAGAAAATATTCTGTCGATGGACCAAATTTATGTGTCTACAATCCCCCCAATCTTAAAAGACCAAAACTAAGGGATGTTTGCGTCACGAGCAGCACACTCCCTAGTAGCAGTCGCATCTCATTTGTAGATACTTTAATTACAAATGTATATACCAGCTACTGTTTTGGTCATGCACCCCGAGTATGAGGAAAGTGATTATTGTCACAAACACAATAAAGGTTAAATGAGACTTGTTGTCCCAGCTGCATGTAATGAGGTCAGCTTAGCACAGCATCAGAGCATATTAAATCCATATTTTTGTGCACTGCAACACAGTTGGAGTTGCAAAATGTAACTGAAAACACACCTGTAAAGTCATTTCTGTAGCGGGGGACAGTAACTGGAAAAGTAAGTTTAATAAAATTAGTTTCTGTTTAATGTTACTTTCTAACTTTTATTTGTTTAGGTATATATATATATGGATACTGATTAAAACAGAAAGTGGCTCCAGCAGCAGTTTGTCTTCCAACAAAGAGGTACAAGCTTGTGTGCCAAACAGATGGCAGCATCCCAGGCGATACACTGCAGAAGTACTGCCGCTTGTCTGCAACCTGTTTAGTGGCGTCTCTATGGGGAGACAAATGAGCATGTGTCATGCATATACGTATATACTTCATGTGGAGCTGTGACACATTTATTATGTTTATTGTGTTTAGTCTGTAACACAAGTCGCCCATCTAAAGTTTTAAATGCAACACATATGTCCCTATGGAATTCAAATGGATCCATTTGTGCAGCTATATTCTTCAGCTTTGAATTCATGCTGTGTGTTGCACAAAGTGCAACAAAGTGTTAACAAAAAACATGTGCGCCTTGTGCCTACCATACACTAGAAGACTTTGAAAAGACTAAAGTCTGACACCATCTCACATCTAAAAGACAATCATCTCACATCTAACGTTAAAGACATAATGTCATAATATGTAAAAACTGGAGATCTTGCAGGGTCACAAATTGAAAGACTACAACTAGATTGGTTTTGAAAAATGTAACCAAGCTAGCTAGCTACCGCTAGCATTAGCTGGTAACTTGAGGGAAAGTGTGCAGATTTTCTGTTCTGCCGTACTTGCAGATGAATGGCGGCAGTACCCGAGGTCTGCGTTTATCAATCGGTTAAACTCCCATTGGATGGAGCGCTTCAGAAGGGTTGAAAATCAGAAACCTTTCCCTCTTTAGCGTTTAGCTTAGTGCAGCGCTATCCGTTTGCTGCTTCCTGTTTGGTGCTGGAGGGAGCGCACCCATTAGTTGTTGACAATGTTCACGTGATTTAACTTCGCTACCAGGACTTAAAACTTACGACAATATCAAACACGTTTGATTTTTTTTTGGAACGTCAAGACAGGAAAAAGACTGACTGGGACTGAGTTTTATGACCACCTTACACCAAACGATTGAGACGACGGGACCGCGCCCCAACTCTAGCAAGACTCTCAGGATTTCATTCAGATATTGGAAAATAGTCTGCGAAAATGGAATCGCTTGAAAAGTTGTTTGGGGTAAGGTCAGCATTATTCATTTCCTGCTTTTATACTTTGGGTAGGGATGTCTCCAATTTTTATTTCATAAAATAACATATTTTTTCCAAGCATGTGAAATAAAATAAAATGTAAAAAAAGCTCAAGTATCAAAATTCAAAAGAATTATTTTAAAGCTCAACTTCAATACCCACAGTGTAAACAACTTATTGTCCAGCAACTACAGTTTGTAGGAAGCTTTGAGTCACTGTCATCAACTTGTTCATGTTGCAGCCAGAACTATTGTTAAGAGGCACAGACTGCACACATTCACAGTGACTCAGAAAGTTAGTTACTTGTCAGTAACTCTGTGGTAATCTGTCCATATCTATTCAAAAGGTAAGATTTTTCATGCATCAGTCAAAACGGTTCCCATTCATGGTTTGCCCCTGAAGAGAAATTGCACGCGTACTGAAGCAGCAAAACTCATGGGAATGTTTTCCCGCAGATTTTTCTTTTTCTCATTTAAATTTTTATTGAATTCTTAATAGCAGAGTATATTCAATTCAATTTTATTTATAGTATCAAATCATAACAAGAGTTATCTCAAGACACTTTACAGATAGAGTAGGTCTAGACCACACTATAATTTACAAAATAATTCCCTCAAGAGCAAGCATTAGCAGTAGCTATTGCGACAGTGGCGAGGAAAAACTCTTTTTAGGAAGAAACCTCGGCAGACCCAGAATGTTGGTAGGCGGTGTCTGACGGTGCTGGTTGGGGGTGTGATGAACAGTGGCAAATAGAGTATATAAGAGTATAGAAGTACAGGGTTGGTCATACATTTCAGAATCTTGGCATAAACATGTCACAGAGGAAAAATAAAACTTGAAAAATAAAGAAATATAAGGGGGGGAAGAAATATAAGGGGCAAATCCAGTCTACAGAAGGACGAAGACGCTATGCTGTATTTAGTCTCCGCTTTCTTAGGTTGAGTTTTCATTAGCCCTTGTGTAGGTACAAAAAAGATCCCAAGAGGTCATCCCATCCTCCTTGTTAGCCGACAGTTTGCCAAGCATAGACTCATAAGATGCTGTCTCCACCACTGCATAAGTCCAGTCTTTCAGATTAGGAGATAAAGTAGTTTTCCAGTGTCTTAAAATATCTCTAGAAGCTGTGACCAAGCCCACCATAACAGAAAAAGTTATTTTGGATATATTCGGTATTTGTGCTCTGTCCCCTGGTAAACATACGGCAGGAGTCAGGGGAATCACTGAACCTGACCAGTTACTCAGGAAGTCCACAACTTTGACCCAAAATTGACTCACTAATGCACATTCCCATACACAGTGAAGACAAGTTCCTACCTCTGTATTACACTTCCAACACATATTATCATTCATCAATTTCTATGTATAATCTATGAATTTATGAATAATTTGTTAGTCTATAAAATTGTGAGGCCGTGCAATGTTCCTGTGGCGCATTCAGATATTCCAAAATATAATTTTCTGAACAATTACCAATTTGGGATTTTACACAGTCCCTTATTTGCAAGTATTTCCAAAAAATGTTGTTTGCCTTCGAGTTTAAATTGACGCGATAATTCCTCATAAGACATGAATTGTCCATTTTTGTACAGGTCTCCTATAGTACATACACCACTTGAACGCCACTGCCTCCAATACACAGACGTTTTACCAATATGTATGGCAGGATTAAACCACAATGAAACATATATCCGTACATATTGCGACAACTTATATATTTTGTGTATCTTGGCCAACACTTCCTTAAGAGTGCACAAGAACTGCTCCTTTGGACTAAATGGTAAACATTACTCTCTCAATCGCCATCCAATCTAGCTTGTTGTCGGCCGTTTTCCAATATTTGGCTAATTTAGCCATTTCAAAAGATATCCCATATAACCTCGGATCTGGTAAACCTAATCCCCCTTTCCACAAACATTTGTGGATTTCAGTGTCTGTTTTCTGTAGTGTCGCAATGAGAGCAAGATTGTTTCTTTCTGCAGTCAATATATTTTTAGTTGAGAGGAAAGATGTGGCTAGAGGGCTTCAAAGATTCAAAGCCCAAATATTTGGTTTTTAAATGTCTCTTTGGCTGGTGGAAAACATTGTTATTGTACACGCACAGAAACATCTAGTAGTCTAAACACAGAGCAAGCTGGGGATCGTAGTGTAAACATACAACAGTTGCCAAATGAAACAAGTGCTGGGGATTTGGAGTATTATTTGCCATTTGTGAGGACTAGTTTTCTTTCATCTGGTAAACAGAAAAGCTGTAACTCTTGAATGATCCAACAACTTTTGGAAGAATATTTTCCCTAATTACAGCAACAAAAAATGGTCAAATTTTTTTTTTAGGCCTTTATTGGATAGGACAGCTTAGACATGAAAGGGGGGGGGGGGAAGGAGGTCCCAAGTCGGAACCAAACCTGCGGCCACTTGGTCTGGGTGCGCGCTCTACCAGGTGAGCTTCCCAGGCGACCAGTGCATGGATCTGTGATATACAGTATGTCTCCATTTTGTGAAAATGATCATTAATAAGATGTCTTTGATACCCTATGAAATAAAGCGCATGTCGTAAACTCTTTACAGCTCACATTAAAGAGGTCATCATGTGCTGTGTGATTAATATCAGACAATTCTCTGGACAGGTTTACTTTTTGGATCTCTTTGGAGAGATGACACATTCCTAAAAACAGCCGGCAATTATTCCTGTGCTGTAAAAGTTTATAGTCCAACACATCTATAATCACAAAGACAAGCGGTGCAGCTCGTAAAAACACAGCGTGCCCTCCTGTGCATAAAAGGAGCGGTTTTATATCAACATCCACAGTAAACAGACATTATCACACCTCCGCAATATGCATAAATGACCAGATTTAAAGCCAACACCATTCATCCAGGACATGCCCCCTTGTAAACGCGTGTGATGGCCAGAGACGGATACATATCCGCTAATGAAGACGTATTCACATGGTTCGTGCTGGTCTCTCTGCAGCGAGAGCCTCCCGCTGTGAGGAAAATGACTCCCTCGTGTTTGCTTGCCACATAACCACATCTATCTAAAACAGTCATATCAAATCATCCGTCATTCCCATTTATCTTCCAAGTGAGGAAACGGCTACCTCTGCAGAGAACACTGAATTGCTCTGTAGTTACCTGGTCGCTCTTCAGCTCGTCTCCCCCACCTCTCGCTGGGTGTTTTTGTGATCTCAGATGTCTTGATGTTGAACAACAGACGATACGAGCACAGAGGCAACTCGCTCAGGGTACTTGTGCTTTTCATCTTGTTCATTCACATGTACAAATTGTTCTGATCATTTATGTAAGCAGGTGGATGTATCAAAGTTCTTACAATGAAAACAACAAGAAAAATGTCCTCTTTGTATGCAGTTAGAATAGTTATTTGTGAAAAAAATGCACCCAGTTTTTCAGGCCACATTTCCTGGTATCCATTTACATCTTTTTCTTGTGAAGCTATTAAAAGGTCTAAAAGGGGATTTATATGGCTGGAAGATATGGCTGAAATACATATCTACATATATATCAAGGCATGGTGAAGTACAATCACACAAAATATTCAAATATGTATAATAATATAATAAATTATATTATCATAGATTTAAATACAAAAATAAAATAATTTAAAAATATATACTGCATAACATTCTAGTGTCTCCAGTGTTTCCTTTAGGATTTCTTTTCAGCAGTGGGGGCAGGTCCGAACCCCCCCACGAAACAGAACTGACACTTTGCTGCAACAAACAAATATATTTATTCACCTCTATTCACACACACTATGAGGCATATTTTCAGTTATTGAACTGTATTTTTTGAGTTACGATACAGGCCAACTTTGAGCTTGACATATAGGCTAAGCATTCTGTAGCAAATAACAATAAACCCACTATTAATAATATTATCTTAATGCAGTGTAACTACAGCATGTAAATAATGCACCTAAAATTCAAACGTTCTCAGACATGCACTCTAACAATGCAGCCCTATTTCTGATACCATGGGGGGGCAGAAATGTTGCCGTGGGGGGCCGCCACGGTCAAATCAACATAGAGGAAACACTGGTCTCTATCTGCTTAAGGTTGAACGCTAGAAAGTCAACCTCAAATTGGATTTAGGGATGTCCCAATACATTTCTCAGGCTTTGATCCAAAGTGTTTGGTATTGTCGTCTATTACACGAGTCCGATCAGATACTTAAATACCTAAATGTTGATTAAATACTGTATGTATCTGACACAAGCTACTTCATCCAAACACTGGAGGTCCTGATTCAAAAACTATAAAGTTTATAAGCTTAAATTATTGAAATGATATGGGTGAAAGTTTAACTGGGAGAATGCAACTTCTGAAATTGACTGCATGCAATCTGCTAAAGAGAAGACCTATCACTATGAGTTGTTGAAACTAAAGAATCACTCAGAGTTCTCTTGTTAACACAAGCAAAGTTACGTTTGCAGCATGCTGGTGTGCATGCACAAACTAAAATGGATACCCACTCCTAAAAACATTGCTCCGAAACACTAGCAGTGGTCAAAAACCCCACAAGGTACTTTTAACCTTCAAGCCAACACAGACGAGAAGTCTCACTGTAAACATGGTATGAATGAAAGCCTAACTGCTACTGAGCTTGTATGACAACGGATCTCCATGACAACTAAGCAAACTCCATCTGCTGATGGAAGTGAACCTGAAGTTTGGGCCGTTTTGTCAAATTAAATTCATGTTGAGTGCAACTTTCCATTACATCAGACAAAACTCTTCACATGTGAACAAAAAGGACATTTAGCTTTAAATCATTATCTGGTTAACAGCTCATGTCTAGGAATGCACCGATCCGCCGGGTCAACTATGATACCTTGATGGTATTATTGACCTTAGTGGGTAGATCGGATATCTGCCTTGTCATTATAAAATTCAATGTTTCTGCTATAATTTACACTGAGTCAGTAATGGCCGGTGGCTTAACTCAATCAGGGTTTCACTAAGACTTTTTAAGACATTTTTAATACGCCACAGTGAAATTTACTGGTTCATGGTCATACCACCCAAATAATGAGTAAAAGACCTGCAATTATTTATGAATTCTGAATACATTGAGTGTTCTAGCAACTGTGGCTAGAAACAGCAACATGGTTCGTTAAAGGGCTGAGGGTGCCAACTGAAACTCCCAAAAAAAAAAAAAAAAAAAAAAAGGATTGAAAAGCCTCCTGCATGCACAATCCACTGCAGCACTAGCCACTTGTAGTTTTTAGATCTATAACGTCCCTTGACAGCCCACAACCACGTACAAAGAGAAGCGTGTTACTGGCATTTGTGAATGAAATAGAAGATTTTTAATAACTTCTAAGGCCTCTTTTTGGTGGAACTAAATAATGCTTTTATCAAAGCCCAGCCTCTTGTCATCTTACATAAGAATGACTCCACTGAGTTTCACACAGAAAGGTATGCAGATTTTAAAATTTGGTAAGAAAAGATCACCGGCATTAGACGAGTACTCAGCATCAACAGATATCCCAAGTCAATGCATGAGAATCTGTATAGACAGAGAAAAAGTGGAATCGATGCTTCCCTTATCGTGGCATTATGAATGGAAAAAAAGCAGTCATCCTTAGCAAATGGGCATACCTGTATACCTGTATGTATGGAAGTCTTCTGGGCGGCTCTGATAGCACTTCTCTGGTATACAACACTCCCCACTGTGCAATTTTGCACTAGTTCAGCTTTGAATGAGGCTCTGTCTCGTGTCTTAAAGCGCTCATATTATACTCATTTTCAGGTTCATAATTGTATTTTAAGGTTGTACCATAATAGGTTTACATGATTTAATTTTCAAAAAAACACCATATTTTTGTTGTACTGCACAGCTCTCTCTCACTGCTGCAGATCCTCTTTTCACCTGGTCTCTGTTTTAGCTACAGAGTGAGAACGCTTTTCTTCTTCTTCTGTTCCATCTTTGATTGCACTTGCACATGCGCAGTAGCTCAGATGTAGGTCATGTCAGCTAGCTAGCTCCATAGTAGAGGTCGACCGATAGTTGATTGGTGGAACTAGCGTTGTCGGCAAAAATCCATGCCGATAGTTTTTCCTGGTTGCGTCCGTTGCTGGAGCGGCTGAGAAGCGCACGCTGTCATTCATTACACAGTACACGAGAGCTGAGAAGGGTCTGCTGGCATAATGCGTTTCAATAGCGGCGTCTAGAGGCAAATCACTGATGCCTCGTGTTGTTTATTTTCGACACGTGTTACTGTGCGCTGCACGGAGAGCACATGCTGTGCAACATCAGATGCGCGTTTAAAGCATCGACAGCAAAAAGGTATGTATGCAGTACATTTTGTCATATCATTATAAAGTTATTAATTTGTTGAATAGATGCTGCATTAGTAGAGAAAGAACAGCACAACAGTATGTTTGTTTGCTTTTGAGGTTGAGATGATGCTAAACATTAGCAGTAGGCTAACTAACCTCAAGCGGTTAAAACACTGACAAAAATGAACGCAAGTCCGACCCAAATCGCCCACAATCCTTCTAGTGGCTGCCGCTGGAGAATTGAGATGTGTAGAATCGACAGCGCATTCATTTTAAAATCCTCAGCGGAGGAACATCAACAACTGCCCGAAAGCACGGTAGCGTTATATGGTGGAGCGAGATAGAGAGTGAGTGAAGAGACGGAGTGCCCAGCGCCGTTAGAACAAAGCCGTGACTCATTGAAATAAAACGTGTTTTTGCCGATTCATCTTTAGAAATGCAACTGTAGCGAGCATGTCACTATCACTAACGTTATCGACATTTATATTTACACGCAACAAATGATATATCCAGCTTCAAAAAAGTCTAAAAGTCGGAAGTTAGAACGAATGCATTGTGCAAAGTGGTTGCTATGGAGACGATACACAGTGTTGAGTTCCGTTGCTCTGATTGGTTGTAGGTCTATCCAATGAATGCAAATGCATTTTTTTTCCTGGTTCGGTTGGAATCAAGGGGGTAAGCTTCGCTTCAGAACTCGAGCCATCTATGGCGCCATTTTGTTGCTAACTGGCCATCACCTCCTGTTAGCATTCCGCTGACCGGCATTTTTTTTTTACATCACTTGACAGCGAATAACTTTACATCAGAAACGTTTAAAGACTATTTGTCCGTTGTTTAGTTCCAAAGAAACACGACAATGTATAAAAGTCTTCATTACCTTGTACCTCACGTTACGGCTCCGTAGCAGACGTTTTTGTAAAAATAGGCTAACGATTGGGTCATAACCAAGTGACTTACTGTCACACAGTAGAGGAATTACCGTATAGTACAGGAGAAGCTCGCAGGCAGTTTCGACTTTCATTAACTGTTTAGGTTTAATTACTAATGTTAACTAGCATGTTAGTTAGCAATAATTAGCCTGTGCTTATGTTATCTCCTTACATACACCTACACTCTCCGTATCTGTAAGATTGGGAATGATTGAGATTTCTCTTGGCACAGCTACCAGACGACTTACAACTTTCAGACACGTTGCTCACGTCACATTCTCTCAGTTGGAGGCTGCGCAGTAAAGCTGGCCATCACTGGAAAAGTGCTTCTAATATCCTTCACTGGTCTCCATCCAGAGCAACGGGGTCTATTGGTCCATTATATACTGTCTATGGTTGGAATACGCCCAATCACAATAATCACAGCCCAATGGAGCGGTTTCAGACTCACATTGTGACTAGAATCTGAGTAGGACCACGTCAGGCTAGATCTAAACGTTCTAAACAGTTCTACAGAGAAGAATGGCGTCAGTGTTTTGAGATTTGGCATACATTTGGGCCTTTTTTGAAGAAATGTAAATAGTTTGTCCTTTATATGAATTATAATGCTCATTATGTTTATTTTTGCACTGGATGACTCCAAATATGTAGGAGAACTGTTTTAGACAACACACATGCTTGTGTAGCATTGCTGTGGGTGTAATATCAATAAATATGACATTATTATTTTGATTATTGGCAAAAGCGTCCCATTTGAAAAAATGTATGTATTATGTCAACGAGGTAGCATGCTAGCGTTAGCATTAGCATTAGCGTTAGCTAAGTCACGTCGATTTTGAACAGCTCACCCGGAGACTGAAGGCAGGACACATTCAGAAACCGTATCTCACTCAAAACAGCATGGATGGATTTTTTTTCAAAGTTTGTATGAGTGTGGAAGCACCAGAGACACAAAATAACACTCCAAATCCCAGAAAAAGTGTTTTTTTCATAATATGGGCACTTTAAATTAGCATATAATAGAGCGGTCAGTCTTCCTATATAACACCATTGGAATTTCATTTGTTTTCTTTTTAATATTCAAATAATTATAATAATATAATAATTTGAATATTTAATGCTCAAATGCAGCCAGTTATAAATATGTACACTACTCAAGCTTATGCATTGTCAATGCCACTATAAGCATGTGGTTGTTGTTACACGTTCTGTCCACTAGAGGGACTTCCAAAATTAGCCTGGCCTTGAAGCGGATCTACATCATGGCACATTGCATTTCTGGCATGCCGCTCTCTGTTGACATTATTTTCCACCATGAGCACACAGCGACAAACACAAATCAACAGAGAACTCTGTAATGAAACATTATCTAACAAGTGTAGTGAAGCGGCTCTGTTATAAAGGCTAACGTTGCTTGGTTAGCAATGACATCATGTTAGAAGCACAGCCAATACGATTTCTCATAAACTAACAATAGTGTTAGCCACGATGCTAATGGCATTGATAACTAGCTAAACCAAACGGTGCTGCCACTACTATTTTAGTGATTTATAAGTAATCTGATTCCTGCAGAGTGTCACGTTACTGAGAATACAGCTGTTAGAAGGTAATATATGAAGTCAAAGCTAACTCTGACAGCTGTATTTTAAAGTCATGTTAAAACTATTTCCCATCCTTCTTCCGATTTCCAGCCGCAGCCTGTCACTCCCCCCTGTACTAACATTACTCGGTACGTAGCGTTAGCTCACAATGCCTTGTGTTTCTCACTCCCGTAACTTATTGTTCATCAGACGTGTCATGAGAAGAGGGAGATTAGCTAACATTAGCCAACCTATTTATATAAAAAAAATTAAAATAAAAAGATCACATTTGAATAGTAATTTCAGCATTCACATAGTATTGATTGTTTTACTATTTGAATTATATTCGACTTTCAGGATTTGTTCCAATAGCCTTAGCATCGAATGCCTCGCAGTTTCCTCCTCGAGCCTGGGATATAATGCCAGGCAAAGTTCTGTTGTAAATGAGCAGGAAAATACCAGAGGCAAAGCGTTAAGCGCTAAGCAAAAGCACATGCCATTTTATCCCCACTGCCAAGTGATTTCACCTCCTGTCATCACAGCTGCTGGTTTGAAAGCTGTGAACAGATTCCACAGTTGCAGCACGTGTTAAAAGTTGAGTAGTTAAAGTGTTTGCCTAGACATGCTATAGCTGCAATTTGCACACAGCCAGCTATTTTGCGGTTGTCTTGCTTAGGAGTGGTGCTTAGAGAAATGCATTTCTCCTTCCTTTTTTTCTGTGCACAGATAGTCAGAAGTCTGTAATATTGTGGAAATGCTCCGATTTGCCAAGCATTTTGAAAGACCAAAAAAAAAAAAAAAAAAAAAAAAAAAAAGATGATGTGATTAAAGATGATGGTGATAGCAATGATGATAATAATAATAATAGTGAGGGTGACGATGAAAGTAATAACGGACTGTTGGTGGATCAGAAGAAAAGCAACTGTTGACAGTTCAGAAAGAGCTGTCAGCAAAATGGAGTAAAGCTGATGGGATGCCTGTGGACAAGCCCTTAGCGGAAGCATCCATCCTGAAATCCTCGGCACTGCTGCCTCTCGCAGAATAAAACGGGAGCAAGAATAAAGGAACAATAACGGATGAAAAAGAGTGGATTGAGGAAGAGATCACAAAGACTTAGGAGTTTGAAGAAAAATTAAAAAAGATGACAAAAACAGACCGGCTGAGAAACTGAGCTACTCAGGCGCCCACCACTGTGCAAACCACCGCTAGGCCAAAATCCTCCCTTTTGATCCTATTCCACATATCATCTGTCTATGAAATGATACTCGCCAGGCGTCCAACCCCCAGCCCCCCACCCTCCCTTGAGACAACTTTTCACAAATCCCTGGATGCTGGGGTGAAGGCTCGCACACCCTCCTTTGTCTGAGCTGTGATTATTTGGCTGGGGCTCTGCCACATCAAACACAGGCCAGCTAAAGATTCCCCAGAGGATAAAGCGGAAAGAGAGATCTGCACCACCACCCACCCATGCATGCCAAAGATAGGAATAAACCAAATGGCACCCCATTGGATGCTGCCATCTGACAGAGGACACCCCTCAAAGACACCATCACAGGGTTTTTTTTACTTTATTTTTTTCTTAAAACGGCCGTGAGTCCACCCCAAACCGAGAAAAGTGAGTTTTTCCCTTCCAAACCAATCCTACTTCTGCAGCCTGCTCTAATCTCTCAGATGAGGTGACCGGCCTGGCCTTATAGGGGACATATGGGCCGTCTGAAGCAGAGCGGTTTGAACAAGGTCCTGAGGATTGCAAGATCAGGAGTTTTTACAGAATCAGCTCAGAAGTGTAGCGTTGCTCTCAAGGTTTACCTGCTATCTCTCATGTCTGTACACTCTATTACACTTTAAGACTTATTAACATATAGTTTTAGGAATGCCCTTTAACTCAAATTTATCTTTTTCCCTTTATAATCTTATTTGAATATTTATACTCCCCTGCTCCAATTTGACATGAATGACAATTTATAAACCAGCTCTACGTTCACACAGCAAGCCTCTGTGCTCAAAGCACTTTTTATTTAATTTTGGCGTTTGTCATCGCTGAGAATATCAAGAAATCCACAATCATTATAATTAAGCCTCTATCTTGAAATAAACAGCTGCAAATATCATACCATATAAAGTTTACCCCCCGTTTGTTTAAAAAATAAATAAATAAAAAAATAAACTGGTCAGGAACAACATGTCATCCTCATTTTCTTTGAGTAGAAGAATCTCCCTAAAAGGCGGAGGCAGACACTAGGGGTGCACGATATTGAAATAAATTTGATATTGCGATATCGATAATGAATATTTTGATAGATATTAATTTTTATATTTTTAAACATTAAATTACCAAAGTTATGGGAAAACACATCAAAAATAGATTTCATATTTCCCAGTGCTAAAACAATACATTTAAAATGTTGCCTGAATTGAAAGAATGATATATTTAAAATGTAATGATTTATTAAAAATGTAATAACAATAACTTATAACAATATCTTATTTCACCAGTAAATTCCTGTTAACGACAAAAAAAAAAAAAAAACACTGGCTGGGAAGAGGGTATTTTACAATTACTTTGAATGCAGCACGAGGCTGGCGAGGCCAAACCTTATATATATATGTCAATGGGCCAAACACTGTATGGGAAAGCGTATTTTACAATTTCTTTGAATGCAGCACGAGGCTGGCGAGGCTCAGTCTGTGCTGTTTTTCAGACAACGGCAGCTACAGTCTGGTGTTACAATTCTCTCAAGTGAAATACAGACACACTCTTCACCGTTTAGCTGTCAGCATTTTAACCTCATTTTTTACTCTGTTAAAATGCTCGGTTAGCTGCTAGCTAACGGTAGGCTAACGTTACCTGCTGTCAGGTGTAGCACTAACTAGCTAGCTAACGCTAATGCCAAGTGTTTGTTAACTAGCCCCCGTGCGGCGATGTTTCAGTTGAGTTCCCTCTAACGTCCGTTTTCGGATCATCAGAGAGAAGCGCAGGCATTTAAGTGGCACCTAAATAAGGCGCTCCACGCAGCTGATGTCTGTTTATACTTCTCCGCTGGTGTGTGCGTTGAGCCAGCCGGTGTGTGTGTGTGTGTGGTAGAGAGAGGAAGAAGTGAGAGAGTGACAGCGTTTTTCTTCGGAGTGAGTAGCAACTAACGTTATAGTGAGAGAACCAAAGTGTCTCCCCTATTCTTTCTGAACACGGTGGGAAATCTGGAGCAGGAGAAGTTAATCCTCTCCTTGATTTCATGTTGTTTATGGAGAAGGAGAACCAGGAAATGAGTCGGGGAATTGCAACGCTACCAAGTGAAGTGTATTTTTCGAGAGGTTTTCAAAGAGTGTAGACGTAACAAGAGGCTAAACTCAATAGAACGTTGTGCTGCAACTTGCAATGGAACAGTCTATTGAGTGCAGCTCCGCCATCTTGACCGAATGCAACACAATGTTCTATTGAGTTTCTCCTCTTGTTGCTTCTATACTCTTTGGTTACATGTCGGATGGGATGCAACGTAAACAAAATATCGCGTAATTATCGCGAGACTTCCGGTATAATATCGCACAACGTGATATCGCGATAACGATATTGAGTCGATACATTGTGCACCCCTAGCAGACACACATTATGATTTGGGCGTGATGACTTAACTGAGTCTGCTTGACCTTCAAAAGATAACAACCACCAACACTGTAGGATTTTAACAATTCCAATTGTTTGCCTTCAGATCCAGTTTCAAGTGTCAGAAGTATCAGTGTCAGAAATAAAGGCCTAAAATGCCCAAAAAATAATCAAAAAACAGACCTAACCCATTATCTAAATTGTTATCAGTTAGCTTTAGATTGTGAACTGACTAATCGATTGATTGTTTCAGCTCTAGTCAGATTAAGAAAAGATCAGATTTCCTTGTCTAAAACATCAGATGTGTCTAACACTAGAAAAACAAAGAATGAGGTCATTGTCATATGTATTGTAGGGTTGGGTGATGTCCTAAATTGGCAGTTGACGATGTTTTCACTAAAACATGGCAATGGACAATGATATCGTCGTCTCCTTAAAAACTATAATTTTGTTATTTTACCAACCCAACTAATTACTCATCCTGGGCGGGGCTTTCCAATAGGTTGCACGTAAGGGAAAAAAGGTTGCTAAAAAGGGTACTACTTCGCCTCTATGGCAATTTTTTGGATTTAGACCTGATGAGAGTGGACAGCCAAGGGACACAACTGAAGTGAGCACTGCGTCCCGTCCGTTGGCTGTGTGGCTTAGTTGTGTTTGATTTAGAGCCCACTTGAAACTAGGGCTGTCCTCGACTAAAGAAATTCTTAGTCGACTAACACTTATACAATTTTGTCGACTAATCGATTAGTTGATTTAATTGACAGAGCTGTGCGCTTTGAGAGGTGGTTAAGACTAGAAAAGCACAATATAAATGAATAATAATAAAAAGTTAATTAACCATCTGTAAAACAGAGTTTCTACACAATTAATCCTGCAAAAGCACCACTTTAAATCTTGTGTTTACCATAAATGTGGTCAGAAGTTTCTTGGAAATAAGTAATTAAGCCTGAATAATCATAAAAAATGACTAATAGATTAACGAAATCTTAGTCGACTAAGACCAAAACGACCGATTAGTCGACTAATCGACTAAGAGGTGGCAGCCCTACTTGAAACGCTATAATAATCAGGTTTCATTGGCCAGTTACTGTGCCACTTGCACATGTTAGTGCACGTCAGCACACAGGTCGACTACGTGACAAACCCTATGGAGCGTACCACGTGTGTGCATATTTCGACTTTCGAGTGACAATGTAAGTGAAGAAATAGATAGAGACAACTAAACGGAACGAATCAGAGAAGCAAAACAAGTTGTGTCCTGTTCTCTTTATTCCTTTTATACTGTACAACTAGTAAAACATGTCCTGTTCTGTAGACATGGTCCTTATTTATTCATGTTGGACCAGTCCAATATGACTGTCAGTTGAAATAAACCTTGTGTTGTAAGAAAACTTGTTTAATAGGTTATGAATCTATTTTGATGCGTTTTCTTTTCTAACTTTTGTAATTTTACATACGTTTACAAATATTGAAATTAATATTGATATCGCAATATTCATAATCGATATCGCAATATTACATTGTCAATATCGTGCAACCCTAAACTAGGGCTTTTGCAAAAAGCACTAAATATAAAACAGACAGTGACAGATGGAGGTTGACAGATGCGGTAACTCGTTTCCTGGCCAAAGAAATGGGGTCGTTTAATACAATAGAGAAGCAGTTCAAGGCCACGCTGCATACCTTTGATAAACAATACGAGTTGCCAGGTCGGAAATATTTCTCCAAGACTGCTATCCCAAACCTTTTCAACGAGGTCAGAAGTAACATCACGAAAGAGCTGGGTGATGTATAACATTTGGCCCTGACAACGGCAATGTGGTCCAGCTGTAATAGGATGCCCTACATGTCAGTGACACTGCATTATGTGAATAAAGAGTGGACACTGCAGTCCAAATGGTTACACACTAGCTTCATGCCCAAAAGCCATACAGCAGATAATGTGGAAGAAGCACTGCACTGGACAATTAATGACTGGAAACTACAGGAGAAACAAATTGTATAACTACCGACAATGGGGCGAATATTGTTGCAGCCATCCAGCAGTTGAAATGGCCATGGTTAAGTTGTTTTGGGCACAACTTGAACCTGGCCATAAACAAACTCGCTTGCGCAACAGAGGACCAGCACAGACCGAGCTTTCAGGGTTTGCCGGGCAGTCAACACTGTGTTTTCGCACAGCTGGCTAAGGCGACTTGAGCTGCAGAAAGCACAAGTGGAAATGAAACTCCCTGAGCACTCACTGATCACAGTAATTTTTAAAACAGTTATCTAACAACAAACGACTTAATATTTAAATTATTTAATATGCATTTTTATTTTTTAATGTTATCTGCATCTTTGCAAACGAACACACTAGGCCTACAGTGAAAGTTTGCGAGACACACAAATAATTTGACTGACAAACTAGACCTGTATAGGTGATTAAATGTATCCTATATGTAAAGCATTTGCAGTTTAGGCTATGGGGTTAATTATCTAGACAACAACTTAAAGCCAGTCATTAATAGCCTATGGCTGAATGGGTCTTTGGTTGACAGGACTGTGCAACACGATGGGGCTCAAAACACCAAATGGTGGAGAGAATGCTGGAGCAGGAGCAAGCCATCAAACGTGTGCGTTTGCCCAAGACATAAAGCCGGTGCCCAACCCCCCAGCTGACATGGCAAGACATGATTGTTCTGGAATCTGAACAACGCGCTGAAGCCAGTAGCGGACTTCATGCTCATGTTGGCCCATTTAGAAGGTGTGCTGGAGGAGTCACACGATGATTCCAAACTGACAGCAGACCTGAAGCGTGTCATCCTGGAGCAGATGGAAGGCAGATATGGTGATGACACCATCCAGAGGAACCATGCCTAAGAAATAAAAGTAGTTTTTGGGCAGTCTTCTTGGGAAGAGAGCAGCCACAGCATCCACGCTCACTGATGAGCAAAAGGTTGAGGCAGAAATGACCGTGTACCTGCAGGAAATGGCCACTGACTTGCTGGAAAACGAGCGAAAAAAGGTTTCCGTTCATGGCAAGATTAGCACGGAAATATCTGTGCATATGTGCTACCAGTACTCCATCAGAGCGGGTTTTCAGCACAGCGGGGAGTGTAGTTACTCCAACCCACAGCTTATTAAAACCAGAGAAAGTGAATATGTTTGTATTTCTGGCCAAAAACATTGAAATTTAAATATGGTCTATGGTGAAAGATATTAGACTTCTTTATGCACTTTTCACAATCCGTTACGCAGCTATTACATTTTTATTTTGCATATTGTTTTTTAAACGTTCATTCGCATAGCATATGACCACTTTACAATATTTCAATAACATAATTTATTTTGTTGCCCATGCTTTGCACGACAAAAAGTTAATTGTGCTGCTAATAAGTGAAATGTTTGAGTGAATGTGTTGAGTGTTGTTCCCGTTTTCTTGTTCTTGATTTGTTGTTTTTCTGTGTTTTAATAAATGTGTGTTATCGATATCGTCCAATCCTTATGTATTGTAAACATATTCTGGTCATCATCATGATCATCAAATTGTTCTAGCTGTGGCTGCTGTTGGTATCATGTTTTAAGGTCACTGTATTAACTGAGCAATTATAAAGAAGTGATTTTACAACAAAAAATGTTTACGTTTACTGAATCAGGGATACACCAATCCGACTGGGCTATACTGGGATCATTCTTTTATGTAAAACGCAACATCAGGCTTGACTTAACTTTATTAAAACAACATGTAACAAAAAAGTAGATATACATTTACTGAATTGTTATTTATTATTAAATTAATCAAACAATTTCATAATGTATACAGTATATAAACATAAAATATAATACTGTTTGTGACCAATACCAGATCCAGCTATTTAAATCCGTTAGGATCGGGGCATGTCGATACTGAATAAGTCATTATATGTCAATTTGCAATTTTTCTGCAAAATATTGCGATATTTAAAAAAAAGTTCAGCTAAAATTCTATATTCACTGTCTAACAGATAAAACATGTTATGAAGCATTATAAACATGAGAAACTAGCTAATCGCATTCTTTGAAATCACGATTTTGATTTGAAAACGATTGATCGTTCAGCCCTAATCTGTGTTCACGCTCACTTCTCCTATGGCGCGTCTCGGTTCTAAACAGATATACTGATATACAGTGTGTGTGTGTGTGTGTGTGTGTGTGTGTGTGTGTGTGTGTGTGTGTGTGTGTGTGTGTGTGTGTGTGTGTGTATGTATGTATGTATGTATGTATGTATGTATGTATATATATATATATATATATATATATATATATATATATATATATATATATATATATATATATATATATATATATATATATATATATCTCTGAGCTGCAGTAAATTATTGTCTCTATCATCACAATATAACAGTAATATTTATTTTTTCCTGGCCAGACTTTATTCTTCGGTGTCTTGTCAAAGCATAGTAGCAGTGAGATTTCAGTGTCAAAGAGTTGTCTGCCAGGCACTTGAAAAAAATAATCAATTTTGACACGGAAAATAAATAAAGAAAAATAGCTGACAGCATTTTTTGACTGATATATCAGCAACACAACGTTCGCAGAAGAAGGTAAACATTGATTCAGCCAAGAATCACATAGGCAATTATCTCATTCCTGCCTGTCATTCCTGTTGTCCAAGGCAATCCACTCTGAGGTAACAGTCTGTGTTTAACATCACCGGGTGATCGAACGCTTCTCAGTCAGAGCACTTGAATCGGCCTCCTGTTGCCGAGGGAGATCAATACGGGGAGAATTACATCTCATCAAGCACTGATTCCTTTCTTAACGTTGATTGCAATTGGCTAGCATGTCATTTCGTTTTGTCAAGCGGGGTTTCCATAGATTTAAATTATCAGCCAACGGAAACTGACCTTTGTTTTCCCGAAAGCTCCATCACTCAGACAAATCACACGCAATGTCAAATAACATGATTGTGCTCTATTACACCTGTGTGCTGAAAAAATCTTAATCTTGATTATCCTTAATGATACAGCATTGCAATTCCACCAGGAACACTTTATGTAATAATGTGGGGGATTTGGCACTTTCTACAGCGAGATATAAAAAGGTCAACTGTGAATTAGGTTTTTTTATATACATACATTCAAACAAGAATGTAACTATTACTGCCATTGTACAGCACGGCGACAGCCTTTTGCAGCTTATTTTTTTTATTTATTTATGGACTGCAGACAAGGAGAGGTTAAAGGCATTATAGGAGCCACATACTGTATGTTGATTATGGTCTTATTTATATTATTTATTGATTATTATATTGTGCACTTATAATGTAGGTGGTGGGCATGTTCATCATGGCTTGAGCGGAAGTGATAACATTATATTAGTTTGCTTCACCTGTTCACCTGGGTTTTTTGGGCTTTGACAGAGAGGGGGTGAGCCTGGGAGCACTTTCTGATGACCGCCACACTAACGTATTTATTTCGAGTTACATTTGGTAACTGCATTACTAGTATTTTACATGGAGGAATAAATCATTGCAATACAATCTTGATTGTGTCAGTGTGTTTATGCATCTCTCAGTGTTTAGTCCCTCGCGGTAGCACTTTGTTGGACTGCTTACAGCCGCAACATTAGTCAACAGAAAATGTCTAAATCAGAGCAGCTATGCCCGAAGAATCTAAGCATCCTGCCATATTGGCAAAATATTTACACATTTCTGACTGCATTCTTCAGCATATACATTGAGAAGTTGGACATGGTGGTTGCAACCATATGCTAGCTAGCCTGCAGCAAAGATATTGGATCCCTGGGGCTAGTGCGGCTATAAGGAAGATCCTGTCAAAGTGTATTGTCTGTCGACAACTGCATGCAGCTCCAGGGCAACAACAGATGGTGGATTTACCCCAGGACAGAGTTTCTCCAGATGAACCTCCATTCACTAGTGTTGGAGTGGATTACTTCAGACCTTTCAAAGTTAAGCTGGGGAAGGTGTATATTGAAAAAGGTATGGAGCGGTCTTCACGTGCCTTTCTATAAAGAGCCATACACATTGAAGTAGCATCGCCGTTGAACACCGATTCCTTTGTTAATGCTCTTCGACGTTTTATAGCAAGACGTGGACAAATATTGGAATTGCGCTCAGACAATAGAACCAACTTTGTTGGTGCAAAGCGTGAATTACGGGAGGCAATGGAGGGTTGGAGTATCACTCTTTAAATAGTCTATGGACTCTTTCTATGTGGTTTGTTTTTCTGAGCTCAAGAAGAAAAGGACATTTTCTAATGGACTGTTTGATCTTTAATATTAAAAAAAAAAAAAAAAAAAAAAAAAAAAAGGATATTTATCATTGGTCTCCTACATAATGTGCAGTTATGTAATTATTGTGGTAAAATAATTAGGGGCCGGAATGAAGGAGCCACATTCTTTATGTCGATTATGGTCTCATTTATAACCCAATTTATCACATCTCAGACGGGAGCAAGACGGCAAGGACTGAAACTCAGGTAATGATACAGCATTGCAATTCCACCAGGAACACTTTATGTAATAATGTGGGGGATTTGGCACTTTCTACAGCGAGATATAAAAGGTCAACTGTGAATTAGGTTTTTTTATATAAATCAGTCAAACAAGAATGTAACTATTACCGCCATTGTACAGCATGGCGACAGCCTTTTGTAGCTTTGTTTTTTATTTACTGGACTTTATTTATGGACTGCAGACAAGGAGAGGTTAAAGGCATTATAGGAGCCACATACCGTATATTGATTATGGTCTTATTTATACTGTATTATTTATTGATTATTATTAGAGGTCGACCGATAGTGGATTTTACCGATACCAATAGTTAGGTTGGGCCTTATTTGCCGATAACCAATTAATCGACCGATAGTATTTAGAATTGATACTGGATAAAACAGTTGACAAAATACATACATTTTTTCAAAAAAAAGTCCAGACGCTTTTGTCAATAATCAAAATAATATTGTCATATTTATTGATATTACACCCACAGCAATGCTACACAAGCATGTGTGTTGTCTAAAACAGTTCTCCTACATATTTGGAGTCATCCAGTGCAAAAATAAACATAATTAGCATTATAATTCATATAAAAAGGACAAACTATTTACATTTCTTCAAAAAAGGCCCAAATGTATGCCAAATCTCAAAACACTGACGCCATTCTTCTCTGTAGAACGGTTTAGACCTAGTCTGATGTGGTCCTACTCAGATTCTAGTCACAGAGTCTGAAACCGCTCCATTGGGCTGTGATTATGGGGCGTGTTCCAACAGAACCAGGAAAAAAAATGCATCTGCATTCATTGGATAGACCTACAACCAATCAGAGCAACGGAACTCAACTGTCAACAGAACCAAGGGGGTAAGCTTCGCTTCAGAACTCGAGCCATCATGGCGCCATTTTGTTGCTAACTGGCCATCACCTCCTGTTAGCATTCCGCTGACCGCCATTTTTTTTTTACGTCACTTGACTGCGAATAACTTTACATCTGAAGCGTTTAAAGACTATTTGTCCGTTGTTTAGTTCCAAAGAAACACGACAATGTATAAAAGGCTTCATTACCTTGTACCCCATGTTATCTCCTTACATACACCTACAGTCTCCGTATCTGTAAGATTGGGAATGATTGAGATTTTTCTTGGCACAGCTACCAGAAGACTTACAACTTTCAGACACGTTGCTCACGTCACATTCTCTCAGTTGGAGGCTGCGCAGTAAAGCTGCCCAACACCGGAAAAGTAACAGCCTTCACTGGTCTCTGTCCAGAGCAACGGGGTCTATTGGTCCATTATATACTGTCTATGAACAGAACTCAACACTGTGTATCGTCTCCATAGCAACCACTCTTCAACTTTTAGACTTTTTTGAAGCTAGATATATCATTTGTTGCGTGTAAATATAAATGTGGATAACGTTAGTGATAGTGACATGCTCGCTACAGTCGCATTTCTAGAAATGAATCGGCGAAAACACGTTTTATTTCAATGAGTCACGGCTTTGTTCTAACGGCGCTGGGCGCTCCGTCTCTTCACTCACTCTATCTCGCTCCACCATATAACGCTACCGTGCTTTCGGGCAGTTGTTGATGCTCCTCCGCTGAGGATTTTAAAATGAATGCGCTGTCGATTCTACACATCTCAATTCTCCAGCGGCAGCCACTAGACGGATCGTGGACGATTTGGGTCGGACTTGCGTTCATTTTTGTCAGTGTTTTAACCGCTTGAGGTTAGTTAGCCTACTGCTAAAGTTTAGCGTCATCTCAACCTCAAAAGCTAACAAACATACTGTTGTGCTGTTCTTTCTCTACTAATGCAGCATCTATTCAACAAATTAATAACTTTATAATGATATGACAAAATGTATTGCATACATACCTTTTTGCTGTCGATGCTTTAAACGCGCATCTGATGTTGCACAGCATGTGCTCTCCGTGCAGCGCGCAGTAACACGTGTCGAAAATAAACAACACGAGGCATCAGTGATTTGCCTCTAGACACCGCTATTGAAACGCATTATGCCAGCAGACCCTTCTCAGCTCTCGTGTACTGTGTAATGAATGACAGCGTGCGCTTCTCAGCCGCTCCAGCAACGGACGCAACCAGGAAAAACTATCGGCATGGATTTTTGCCGATAACGATAGTTCCACCAATCAACTATCGGTGCCGATTAATCGGCAAAACCGATGAATCGGTCGACCTCTATTATATTGTGCACTTATATTGTAGGTGGTGGGCGTGTTCATTGCGGCTTGAGCGGAAGTGATAACATATTCGTTTGCTTCACCTGTTCACCTGGGTTTTTTGGGCTTTGACAGAGAGGAGGTGAGCCTGGGAGCCAACACTTTCTGTTGACCGCCACACTAACGTATTTATTTCGAGTTACATTTGGTAACTGCAGGACTAGCTGTATTTTACGTGTTAACGTAGTTAACCATAGTCCTCATAAATCGACAAGAGTTTAAAATGTCAATCCAAAGAAAGCCCAAGGTAACGGATATCCGGCCTAAATGAGTGAAATCCAACAGAATTTCCGTCGGCAACGGAGCAATCCCGGAAGTGGAACGTCATGGATATAGACTATGGTAATAATAATGCTCCAAAATGATGTGAAAAAGAGACGCAAAACTACCACAAAAGGGACACAAACCGAGTACAAAGAGATGCCAAATGACCACAGAGACCTAAAACAACTCCAAAGAAAATAAAAAGTGACCAAAACAGACACCCCATGACAACAAAGCAAAATCCCACAAAGAGACACAAAATGTATGTGGAAATTGCATGTTTTTTTTATTGAAAAACATCACATTTTCCTGAGCAAGGACGCATAACTCCCCCGAAAAATGCGTGCCCCTAAGCCTTTCACAAACCTAGGGAAAATATTGATATCTGATCACCAGTAATGACTAGAGCAAATCTACTGCATTATTTGTCAGATTCACTTTCATTGTCAATCGTTACATTCTTTAACATCCTTCCTTCACAATCAATAATAATGGTTGTGATATAAAATTACATATACCGTTGGGGATATTGTATTGCATTCATGTCACCCACCCCTAAACAAAAAATATATAACTATATATAACCAAGTAGTTATATGTAAACACGTTAGCAGCTTTGTTGTTGTTCGAGCTAAACATTTCCCCATCTTCTTTTAGAGTTTTTACAATGTTGCTAAATGTTCCCAAATCATTGGAATAGGTTTCTTTTTTAACTATTCTGACATACATGACAGCTAGTGTGTCTCCCATAATGAGACAGCAGAACCCAGCTGTGTGAGGAGTAGGGCGATATGGACCAAAAATCATCTGCCGATTTTGCAGCTGAATGGCGATACACGCTATCTCGGTATTTTCTACAAAGTGGACTAAATGTTCAGTTGTTAGTCAAAGCCACATGTGAGATGTCACAAGCACTTTTATTAAAAAGTGATATTCAGTCATTAAAATAAAATGCAAACAGGGTTAGGGTTTCCAAAATGTAAATTAAAATATATTTTTTGAGTATATAGCCTGTACAGGGCTCCAGACTAATTTTTTTCACTAGGAGCACAGTGGCCCCCAACTGAAAAGTTTAGGGGCACAACCAGAAAATTTAGGGGTACACACCGTAAATCAACATGCTAACCAAATATTCACATTTCTACTAATTTCCACTGTATCAATAAAATACTTTAATAGATGCAGAAATTACAATGTGCCGTTTCAAATTCAGTGTCACTTTTGAAGATGCAACATAGAAGTTAAACTGACAGCCCCATCGCTGTCATGACAGTAAAAAAAAAATATTTTTATTATTGTATTTGTATATTATTTTTTAGCCTGTTTAATTTTCATCATGATCGTTTTTAATTGCTCTTTAACGTTTCATGTAAAGCACTTTGAATTGCCTTGTTGCTGAAAAATGCTGTAGAAATAAAGTTGTCTTGCCTTACAACCTCAGCCTGTCAGTCAGTCACCAGGGCATAGAAACCACTGTTGTTCCTTCTAGTCTCCAAGGAAGTGTAACGTCAACAGCACCGCGACCTCGCCATTAATATCATATCGCAGAAAACGCTGTCTGCGTGAAGTTATGAAAAACTGTGACCACACTTGAAACGTGACTCACTGTGACTTAAACAAAACTGCAGAGCCAACGTAGTTTGCACCGTTTGCAGCTCTGCGTGTGTGCGAGCGTTTGTGTCAGAGCTCCGCTCTCGGTCAATTTTCAGAGAGGACAAATAAGCTTGCGCTTACGCGCTCTCAGGTATCGAAATTTCAACGTTTAACATGTAAAAAAAAAAGGGGCAAATTTACTGGTCGTACATGCAACTGGATGTAAAATTCAGTCACACATTTGGTCGCAGTCTGGAGCCCTGCTGTATTAAATACTGTATAAATACTGTAATACTGTATTAAATACTATTCCATTACAAAATTCACTTCTGAAACTTTTTTATGCAAGAAATCAACCATGTAAAGCTCAAATATGGGCCGTTTGACAAAAATGGATGGCTAATTGCAAATTTTGTCCGACTGCGTGTCGGATTTTCAGCAGCCGGTGCTGCCTGGGTTGCTACATTGCCGCCCAGCCTGTCCTTCACAGACCACGGCCTGCTGTGAGCTCAATTGAGCTCCGTCACGGCCGGCAGCCCGCGGTGCTCAATACCCGCGCAAACTCACCCTTTCTGGGTGACCGGACTACCAAACGCCGCTGCCCTGACAGAGCTCCGGGGCCTGCAGCTCGCTGTTCTCCCTCCCCTCTCCCTGCTAAATGGCCGGTGTGTGTGAGTGAGATCGCGGTCAGCAAGCTTGTTACGCCCGCAATCTCTTACTGCAGGTTCCAGTTAATCTTATAATGGATATGTGTGTTGAGTTATTTAAACAAACGATTGGGGAAATAAACGCCTATTGTCTGCGAGGCTCATTGATAGAGCCCGCGGTGAGCTGGAGTTGTGTGGAGCTCCTAAAGTCCGACACGTCTTACCAAATTTGCAATTAGCCATAAATTTTCGTAAAACGACCCATATTTGAGCTTTATATAGTTGATTTCTCGCATAAAAAAGTCTCAGAAGTGAATTTGGTAATGAAACATTGCAGTGTCTGGAATATCAGATTCTGTCGTGTCTCTAATGTGTGTGTATGGGGATTCGCTCAACCAATCAGCGTGCAGCTCATCTGAATATTCATGAGCATACCATATTTGGAAGAAAAGCTCCTGTTACAAATAGGGACAAAACACAGGGATGCATAAGGGCCAATAAAATATCTACCAGGCCATTTTCAGCCCAACCAATGTTACATACCCCATTAGGAGACCATAAGGAACAGTGTGAAATACCCTATATAATCATTCTATCACCCCTTTAATGCTCAATTGTTTTTTAAATAACAAATAAATAAGAATTCCAATACATTACATCTATGTTATTTTGTCTTAGTTAGGAAAGTAATGTTTAGTTAGGAAAGTCTGGTGGCTTTAGTCTCTTCCACATGGTGGTAGGAAGGCGTAAGGTATACAGTTAATTATTAATTCAGCAATGGTATCGGATCGGTATCGGGTATCGACAGATACACAAAGCCCTGGCATCGGTATCGGGACTGAAAAAGTCGGATCGGTGCATCCCTAATTTCTACCAATTCAACACATCCTTTTAGCACATCAAGTATTTGGGGAATCAAAATGGCATGTGGAAGCAAACAAGCTCTTGTGAGTCAACCTTGAGAAAATTCAATAAAGCAAAAATTGCAATAAAACTGCAATAACCTGTGAAAAGTTTGCTCTGAGCTTTTAAATTCATAGCAGTTTTCTCTCGCTGCCGTGTCAACCTTGCACAGTAACCTTTTCATCACTTTCCTGCAAATATTTTCTTTTCGACAAATCGTTGCGATAAACTCCTGGTGCCATGTTCTGCAGTGTAGCTGTTGGCAGTACAGAGAGTTTGTTCTCTCTGCATCAGACGGAGGAGAATTTAAGGAAACAACTGTTTCCTGGCATGCTTGGACCCCAACTGGGTAGATGGTTGCAATGATTTATTGCCAGCGATCAGTTCACTCTAGGAACATGGGCCGTCTGGCTCGCCCCCTAAACTTCCTGATAACATTTAGTTGCTCCACTTTGGTCTTTATCTTGGGTGTGATTAAAAAACAACCAAGATTCACTGACACCCCATGCAGTTATCTAATACTCAAGTAAAGCTTTTTTTAAAGGTCAAAATTAAAATACATTTTAAATGTCAACATTTGACATTTGGTCATTTGTCAACACATCTGGACCCATGAAGAAAGACAGCTTACACTAGCTAAACCCTCTTTTTTTCTATAGAGAGTTGAAATCCTGACATCACGTCCAGGCTAGTCTCTGTTCCACTAGCTTCTGTTACTCAGTGCAATCTTTTATTCAGTCTTTCATCTATATTTCTGAAAACACGAAGCATGGGCCCCCGCTCTACCAAGTGAGCTAACCAGGGGTCCATGCTTCACCTAGCTCACCTGGTAGAGCGGGGGCCCACATGTAGATGTTTACTCCTCGACGCAGCGGCCGCAGGTTCGACTCCAACCTGCGGCCCTTTGCTGCGTGTCATTTGCCTTCTCTCTCCCCTTTCAAGTCTAAGCTGTTCTATACAAATAGGACAGCTAAAATGCCCAAAAAATAATAATAATAAAAAAAAACACAAAGCATATTCCTGAGGTTTACGTTACATGATCTAGAATAAATTGGCATCCTCTACACTACAGCACTAGCTTTGTAGTTTTTTTTGCATTTGTTAGCAAAATAATGTGTAAGTGGGTAACGTATTAGGTCATCATAACTCTGTTTCATCCAGGATGGAAGCACACTTTTTATAGCCTATATCTTTGTGTGAAAAAAGAGAGACAACGATAAAA
Source organism: Perca flavescens (assembly GCF_004354835.1). Classification (NCBI taxonomy): domain Eukaryota; kingdom Metazoa; phylum Chordata; class Actinopteri; order Perciformes; family Percidae; genus Perca; species Perca flavescens. The sequence goes on from NC_041340.1 coordinate 12,241,503, forward strand.
AGGCACAAAAACGTGCATCTGAGCCCTTTTATCTAAACATATGGAGTAAACAACACAACATATTGCTGAGTAAGGCTCCGTTTTAAATTATTTGCGTCATTACAAATCTCAAACAAGTCAATGTTAAACTGCTCTCTATAAAAAGGGGAAAGACAGCTTAAATCGCTCACAGCTAATAGCCAACACTACGTGGACATGTTGAAAAAGGGAAAGAAACGTCATGTACCAACATCCGTAGTCTAGTCTATATACAGTATGTATGTAGCGCACCACAGAAGTTCACACGACATCTTGAGAGCAACTTTGGCCAACTTAGAAATGGTTTTATCCTTAAATCGAAAAATATGCACAATAGCTGCAATATAAATATACATATAAATGTGTGAATATGAAATATGAATTTCCTTAAACAAAAAGTGATTTATAAATATATGCAGTGTTGATACTGTATATTTATACAAAAATATATGTATAAAAGAAGTAGGTGTAGTGGATGAGATTGTGTATCAGGCACCTTTTTCCTCTCCCCTTAAGAATGTTAGGAACACAATCAATACAGGAATCAGAAACCAATCATCATCAACCAAACTATTTTATATGCATTGGTCCGGTTTAGGAGTCTGGTATGAGCATTGTGGTAGAGCAATAATATTACCAAGCCAGCCTTCATTAATTGGAACCACCAGCTCCCCACGATATCCCATTACGACAGACAGGTTGGGGTTGCCAGGTCAGAGTATAAGAAAACTCACATGCGTAATTTATGGCGCTCTTACCTCACATAATCCATACATATAAGATGTAAGGTTATGAAGCTGCAGAACCCCTACCCATCTGCAGCCAATGTGGACTTGCACAATGCTACTTAAATCACACAAAGCTCCCAGCACCTTGCTGACTGAACTATAGAGGAGGCAGAGGAGTCCGTTTTCATTTGAATTCCGTCCGCCTTCTCCTCTTGGTAGATTTAAGGGGGGAAAAAAAAGAGACCATGGGCATTAACTACCTGAACTAGTGATCCTCCTTAAAAGCCCACACAACCTCTGCTTTTTCCTCGCACAGCAGTAAATTGCAAAGGAATGTTGCCCCAGCACCAGATCGATAAAACTTCTTTGTAATTTAACAAGTACAGATGTTAGCAATTCTATTAGGTATGCCCTGCTACATTTTAAGTGAGATAACCACGAATGTTTGTACATGTATGTGTGTGTATGTGCCGGCGTTTCAGGAAAGCTTCTTCTATACCGAGCCTGTAATCTCAGGCATCAAACATGTGATCCCCTCTATCTGTGAGATTATAGGATCTTAATCACTGTGAAGATTAACCTTATCAGAAATCGCATTTCTTCACACAGTTTCAATTATAAGGACAAACTCGGGAGTTGGGAGTAGGGTGGCACTAAAGATAGAAACAGATGATTGGTCCAAGTAAATAGAGATGCCTGCTGGCTATTTTACAGCTTTGTTAACATCTTTATCTAAAAATCATCTATAAAAAGATGAACATCGCTAAGTTTGAGGATTTGGGAACTTTCATCTCCATGTTTTTTGTGTTGGGCTGATTTCGCATCAAAGCCATTATTACGTTACACCAGACGAATATTTCACTAAAGTGAGAAACACCGCTGCACAGTATCTTCAGGATTTGTTTATTGTCACAATTTTGCAGTGTTACTCACGGTTGCCATTTACAATAGTTTCTATTAGGGGTGCAACGGATCACAAAACTCAGATACATTTTCGATGCAAAATGTCTCCCACTGAAAAGTCCTTTAGGCATTTAAATCAATATTATATTTTATATATATATATAAAAATGTTTCTGTAATTTCAGTTCTGTTACAGTTTTCCCATAAACTGTATAGCTTCGGGTAAGGCTATGCCAGTGATGGCCCGTGAATGTTAGCCTAATAAAAATGGCAAGGTTTTTCCTGCATAGAGAAAGTTTTGGCACCCCCCAAAGAGGTTTCAGCCAGCGGCAAAAGAAAAATCACGAGCACCAAAACGTCCGATTTTCAGCTGCCAGCCCCCCTTCTCATCCGCAGCTGCTATATACACATACACACACACACACACACACACACACACGTGGCTGGCGCTGATTTAACTGGATCTGAACGCTCCCCTGTATAGCGCTAATGGGATCTCCGTTTGCAGTCAGGCTGTACCGGACCCTCACAGTGATCATGCTGCACCCAAGGACCGGCGGCGCAGCGAGAAGCTGCTGCTGACGGACGCAGAACTCTCCTTCCGCTGGAGCTCCGACTGCTGCCTGTCTGCGCGGCGGAGTGCGCTGCCATCTATCAGTATTAAATTGAGACAGTTTCATAACGTCAAAACGTCTCATAGTAGTGTTAAATACTTTTCTCCATGTTTGTTTTAACACCTGATGCGAGCTGCTTCGAGTGCTTCAGCGCCATTGCCCCGACTCCCTGAATAAACTGCAGAGACGCTGTCTCGCTCTGCCTCTCTGCTGAGCCCCGTTCAAGTAACAGCAGCAGTTAAACTGTATTTCACACTAGGATGGTTACATTTGCAATTAATCCGCGGTTCACATGCACCGTGAACCGTAGCGGCGGTCCATTACGCTACTGTAAGCCTATAGGCTATTCAACATCACTGACAATTTTTTGATCAATATTTCAAAATAGAAAACATTACACTTCATCAACCTTTTGTATTCATAACACTATTGTATTATTGTATACATTAGCTACAACAGTAATAACTAAGGAGCAAAATGTGCTTCTTGGGGAAAAAAAAAAAGATACCGTTATGCCCTATTCATGCTAATCAAATGAACTGGACTTTGTGGTCAATTGTAGTCGGATGCGAAAGCCCCCTTCCCTTACTGCATTTTATTTAAAAAAAAAATTGAATTCTTACCTGCAGAATTTTGTATTTTCTTTGACATAAATGAAGACATTTTCAACATAAATTTGTGCCTGAAAAAGTCTGAAATGCTTAAACTTTTCTGAGGCAGGACCGCCACACTCCCCTGCTTCATATGTCCCCCCCAAAGGCCCATTCTGAGCCAGGAAAACCCCTGTATATGGTTACAGTCTACAGATGTTTGACACAGATACTTCTTTTGTTTGCAGTTAGGGCTGAATGCTGAACAGTGTTTCCCACAGATGTTCTATAGATATGAATCGTGATGACACACCCACAAAGCATAGTAAACGAGACAGGGTCCGTCTTTTAAGATGGGTCAGGTGGGTTGCCGACATCACTGCAGACCCGTGATGCACTGAGGACAGCCAGCCTTGTTGACCGCCGTCCCTCCCCGCAGGGAGAGAGGGCTCTGCGAGCGTTAAGTCCATGCGAGGGGTGCTGTAAAGCTCACGGGCGGAGCCGCCAGCCACCTTCTTTCCGAGCCTTTCCAAGCCGACCTAGAGCCAGTAGCGGCGTATCGCCACAGAGGAAAAGCGGGGAACTGCCACCCGTTGAGAAGTGTCAAAATGTTTTCGGTTCATTATCAAACTGTGGCAGGCTGCATTTGACGGTGGTCAAAAACATTACTGAAACTCATGCCAATGGATTTTCTGATCGCCAGAGAGTCTATCTAGTCTTTATAAAAAAGGACCAAATACCTGTAGTCAAATCTTCGTATTGAACAACAAAATCTGATTTGTATCCAAAGAATCTGATTTTGGGTGCAGCCCTATTTTCAGTTGTGCAAAGTCTTTCTAGTCTGAAGCTTGCACATTACCTTATAAACATAGTTTCATTAAAAACAATTTACATATTGCTTTAAGTGGTTGTCTGTTTTAAATACAGCAATGATGTATAATTAAAGTGGAAAGGCACCCATTTTACAAATCAAAGTGTGTTTACAGGTTTAAAGGACTACCACATACGGTTGGTCCGATGGACAATGTCATCCTGGCCGACAACTATTGTGATGTCATGACAGACCTAGTGATGCCTCTCTCTGTAAAAAATACAGCCTTGTTTCACCTCATCTTACACAAGAGGAATTAGGCTACGTCTTTAAATGGTTTGCTTTGTGAAAGTTTATATCAACTTCCTCCTCATATAAAAACATACCCAAGCATCTATTCATAAAATCTCCTACATGATTGAATACTAAGACGATAAATCTAAAATCATGTTAGGAACCTTATGTATAACATGAGTGCAGCTCTAAGATAGCTGAAGAGGTTCCAAGGGGTAGATCAGTAACTCAATTAGACTCAATGAAAAGCCCACAGCATTCCTCACAGGGACTGCTGGATGCCTTCCATCCATTCTTCTACACTTTCATTAGATTCAGTTGTTGTAAATTAGATTCTTGCTCAGTGGATTCAAATCATCCGCACTGGGAATGTTGAAAATTGCTGTAAAAAAGGTCAGCAGGCATCCTTTCCACCAATGACCTCACTGAGGGCAGATTTGGGGTATGACTGGATCCGAATTGGCATGCAGTACTGTGGAGCACATTTTAAAGTTGGCGTGTAAACATTATCAAGTGAGGGGAGAAAGAGGAATGGGCTCACTAAGCCCCGTCTGACAGCATTATCATGGTCATTGGTAACATTGCAGGGCACTATGTAAACAGCTTTCTCTCCCAGATGCCAATAAATCCAGAGCCATTACAGGCAGGAGTGAGGCATCTGTTTGCCTGCTAACAGAAAGTTTCTATAGAGAAGCTGCACCGCACACAAAGGCTCTCATGTATGCAATCACACATGCTGGTTGTACAAAAACGCACGCACGCACGCACGCACGGATATCTGCCTCTGTTGCTAGGATACCAGTTCTTCTGGCTCCTAAGTAAATGAGGGTGACTGGTGGCAGAGACGGCTGTAAAAAATTAACACAAGCCGTGGTAACAAAGTAAAAGTACCTTCCAACTAAAAGCAAAAGGAGACCACGTTCATTCTGCTGGGTTCAGTTTAAAAGGATAAGTTCACCATTTTTCAAGTCAGGTGCCCACATGAACATTGAAGCAGGTTTTAAGGCATCAGCAATCTGAGTTAGACAAATCAAGTGGATACCTTCTGAAGTTACAACTGTTTTAGTTGGTAATTGGCTCTTTCAAGGAAACCTTGTCCAGGAAAACACAAAGGGGGTTTTCTACTGAAAAAACTGGATTTAGTCCCGTATTATTTACATTAGAGGTGCTTTTGCCAGTATTAAAAAGGGAAGTGTTGGCTACTTAAATAAAATCAATATATTTAAGTAGCAATACCACAGAAATACTCCATTACAAGTAAAAGTCCTCCATTGAAAATTTCACTTAAGTAAAAGTACAGAAGTATCAGCAACAAAATGTACTTACAAGTATCAAAAGTAAAAGTACTTATCATGCAGAGTGGCTACGGTCAGCTTCATATTACTGGATCGTTATTGTTGTTGTATTAATACAACATTCGGTACATTCATTTTGTAGCCGATGGGGGAAGTTCATTTTAAATACTTCATATACTTTTGGTAGTTTAATCTGTTACAATTTATCATATCATACATATTTTGTAAACTGATCATATGGGTTGTATATAAAATAATTTGTAAATTAACAAGTTACTAACTATAGCTCCTACATAAATGTAGTGAAGTGAAAAGTATAATAACTCTCTGCAGGGGCGTCGGACTGGGGGTAAAACCAATACTGATTACCAGGGCCCAAGGGGAGAGAGGGCCCTTGAAAAGTCTGGAATATATTTATATTTATTTCACCTGGATATTTTCATTTCCTAATTAAATTTCATAATGCATGTCAGATGAAATGTAAAGTTAGTGTATTGGCTGAATAACTTGGTTGATTGACTGACTACATTTTGTATACAAAAAAAGACTAAGGTCTCACCCAAATGCACCAAATGGTTGTTAGTTCAGTTGAGCATCTGGTGGAGCGCAAACTTCTGCTGTAGAAATGTCTTTCTCAAACAAAGCTAAATCATGCTACCAAAAAGAAAGGAAAGACAGGAGAAGGAGAGAAAACTAAATGAGGGGAAACAATTGGTAACTGACTTCTTTTCAAAGAAAGACCTGTGAGCACAAACTAGAAAACGAAATCCATGGTGCTAAACTGCTTGAATATCTCCGCGACCGTTAGCGCTCAAAACGAACTGAGACAATGCATTGAAAGAACAGAACATACACTTTCAAATGATAATTTGGTTATACATGTAATCTGAGGCAAAGGCTAAATAAATCAAGATGTATTTATTTTGATTAGGATAATGCCTATTAATCAACATTTCTAGTCAGTATTAGCCAGTCGGCTCATTTTCAAATGTAGTCCTAGTTGCATGCATGTCTTTATGGTGGGAAGAAACCAGAGTACCCGGAGGAAACCCACGCAAGCACGGGGAGAACATGCAAATTACACACAGAAAGGCCTGGGACGACCTGGGTTCGAACCCAGAACCTTCTTGCTGTGAGGAAGAAGTGCTAACCACTGAGCCACCGTGCTCACTACATTAACAATGCGGTTTGCATACAACACACCATTGTAATAGCCTAATTTATCAAACATCAACATTCAATTTTAAATGAATAGGCTATAATGTCTATAATTAGCAATAATAGGCTAATCAGCGTCATAGGTAGCTCATCGGTAGATACGTATCATGTCAACATTATAGTTATGTCAGATTTAGTAGAAACATTGTGAAACACATGGCCCTCAGTTTCAGAAACTGTCGCACCAGGGAGTGGAGTAGCAACAGACCCCTCATCCTCCTCTTTGGATTTGAGGAACATGTTGAGGAACATGGGGGCCCATCAGGACTGCCTAGGCATAGGGCCCAGGGTCTTGTGCTACGCCCCTGACTCTCTGAAATGTAGTGAAATGGAAATATAAAGTAGTCTAAAATGGAAATATTTAAGTACCTCAAATTTGTACAGTACTTGAGTAAATGTAGGCGTGGTGGTTGTGTTGTACTCGACTTGTAAAATGCACTGATACACTGGTCTCTCTGTCCCTGTGTCTGCTGCTTGTGACCCGTGTCCACTCTCCCCACACCTCCATCGTCATACTGTTATTGAGCAATTATGGCCATTGATTTTCTCTCTCTGCTCAGCACACCTCTGTATGACAGCTGGCCTTTGCAAGTGGCCTCACTGGACTCATGACTGCTGCCCTGTGGCCACGCTTTTCTAACGCGCGTGGCCAACTGAACGCGCTTTTCCTGCCCTGTCGCCTCAAGGTGTACAGTAAAGCTCTTTGAAACTAGCATAACTTCTCATCCTGTGTAAAATTTTTTTATACACAATCCACACTGTACCAAAAATAGTAAATAGTAATAAATTGTTTTTTTATTACATGATCATTGCTGAAATTTCCACTTATCCCCAAAATGGTAACCCACCTACGTCCTATCACATCAAATAACACGTCATAAAAAATTATTCAGAGTAGCTCCACCTTCAGCAGTTCCCAGGATCCTTGCAGTTTTCAATGAAAATGCCACACTGACTGATATGTTTGACAATCCAAGGCAAATTCATATTTGCAAAGTCTGCAAAGTTGCTTTCAGGCACAGAAACAGCTTTTTGTTTCATTTAGGCATTATCTTTTGAAACTGACAGTGAGCTCTCAGGGATTTGGGGTCTAAGTTAAAACTTATCATATAAACATAGTTTGTGTTGAAGCTCATGTTATGCAAACAGTAACTGGACGTCTTTTTCTGACTTCTGCAATGTATTGTTGTCTTAGCATGCCCACTCATCTTTACACACTTTCCCCTATATCACTACATATTGATGCATTTTAGCACAAATTGCACAACATTGAACTGAACCTCCCATTCCTACCAAGTGATTTACTCAGCAAGAACAAACAGCAAGAAAATGCAATGCAATTAACAGACTGCGACTCAGGCCATTAGCATAAAGCAGTGTGAAACAGCTTGATACCATTACTATAAAGTGGAGGCGTTTTACAAAACAAGTAAGCCCAAAATTCTGCTTCCTTCATTGTGTGAATGTGTGATCAATACAGGTCAGCAGCACTGTTATCTGTACGCATAATTATCAACACATAACTGCGGCAGCTACAGAATGACACAAATAATGACTTAACTAGCAGAAATGATTTTCAAAATAGATGGATGTAAGCAAGGACTGATAAAACAATGAATGCACATGTGTAATGACAGAGATTCAGCATTGAAACAAAAGAGAAAACAGCAAATCCACCTGATATGCAACAGCAGGCAAAGTTATGTCAGCTATGCAGCAGAAGATTATTACCTTACACATTATTTTTTACTTCACAAGAATTCAGGCAGACAATCTTTTCCTGTGAAATGCTATGTGGCCTTGAGAAACATCAGATGACCATCAGTAAATACATACAAGGTGGTTCAGCAGTATAAAGTGTAGAGCAGAAGCTCAGTAGTTTAGCTGTGATTATCATATGAAGAATAGTAAAAGCAAGCTGTCACATAAATGTTACCTTGGGTAGAATATTTCTACAATACTAAGCTGTAAAATGAACATGAGCCTATACGAGCAAAAAGTAGAGATGCACCGATTGACCGGCTGGTGACCGGAATTGGCCGATTTTCATGTGATCGGCCATGTCTGTCTGACATATGCCGATTTTATGCCGGTCAAATGCACTTGGGCACCGCATGATTAACATCGTGCAACATCAGCATCACACATGCAGGGTTTCAGCTATATGCATGTAGCAGCGGCGCACCACCGCTCCATCAGCTGTTTATGAAATGTCATAAAGTCGTAATTATACACGGCCCTGCAGAGTCACCTGCTCTACTGATCTCGGTCGGTCGGTCGGTCGGTCGGTCGGTCGGTCGGTCGGTCGGTCGGTCGGTCGGTCGGTCGGTCGGTCGGTCGGTCGGTCGGTCTCTCTCTCTCTCTCTCTCTCTCTCTCTCTCTCTCTCTCTCTCTCTCTCTCTCTCTCTCTCTCTCTCTCTCTCTCTCTCTCTCTCTCTCTCTCTCTCTCTCTCTCTCTCTCTCCCCCCCCCTCTGAGGCTGAACAACTGGAACATGAAAACCGCACTCACGCGGGTCCCGCGAAATATGACAGCTACAGTTTATCGGAAAATAGCGTTGGGCACACTGACTTTGATGAATTTACTGTTTATCAGACCCCAGATGAGACAAGAAGCTAACGTTAGCGAACGCTGCGGTCCCTCTGCCTCTGACACCCCGCGGCAGGAGACGCTGTATTCCTCCGACACTTTGCATTAACGTTATGGTTTAAAACGTTTTCCAGGTTAGTGGGGATGCATACCAGTCAAAACAAACATTAAAAACGTAATAATCTTCCCTCTGCATTTAGTTTTGTTGCTAAACTATGTGTAAAATGAGCGGTGATGTTAAATCATCTGTTTCAGGGCACCCTAGGATACCGTCTATTTGCTGGATTGTTCCGAGGTAACCGTCGGTAGCTAACGTTAGCAGATAAGCCCATTGACAACAACGGTATTGTTCATATTTATGCACAATGACAAACAAAGCAAACTTGCTAAAAAAAAAAAAAAAAAAAAGTAACTAGTACACACTGTTTTCAGGTAATGTTACGGTTAACGTTCAAATAGGCCTGTGTGTGTGTGTTTTGAGAAATATCTTTATACTGCAATGCTATATTTATTTTATTTTTTATTTGTTATTTGTTATTCATATATTTTACTGCCATTACCTGCTTTCATACATACAGAAGTTTAGTTTGCTAAATATATCACGTTTTTTAGTTGGATATTGGATGTGAAAAGAAGGAAATGGTTCTTCCATAACGTTTCACTTTAGATGTATGTGAATTTCCTACACCAGGAGTAATTTATATAGTTCTATTTTATAGCGATCGATTATCTGTTCAAAAAAATGTTCTATGCAAAATGTTCTATTAAAGAAAAGATAGAAAATAAATATTTGTGTGTGCTTTAGAGTAGTTAGAAAAAAATTGAATCGTATCGGCTCAATGAAAAATCGGAATCGGCCTAGAAAATTGTAATCTGTGCATCTCTAGCAAAAAGTCATGCCAAGTTTCCCATGAATAGGGCTGGGCGACATGGCCGAAATCAATACCAATATTAATATGACTCTTTTTCTAAAATTGATATTTGTAATGTGCAGAAGATCTCTTAAAATAATCACACTGATGTTCAAAACATAAACTATACTACATGGAACCATTTGTTTTTATTATAATTTGCTTGGAACTTGAGATCATTGAATGAATACTAATCCACCAAAAGTTGACATATGATAATAATGATTTAACCCATCCCAAGCATGCAAATGGATTAAATCTCAATTATTATATATAAATTCATGTTGTGATTTTCTGGAAAATCAATTGCGAAACAGTTTATGAAAAAAATATGCGACCTAGAAAAAAAAATGTATTGTTTTTTGGAATGTATGGTTATATTGCCTAACCCTACCATAAAGGCAGTATTAGAGGGCTTTAAGTGAATGAGCTATGAGCAAGACAACAGTTAAGTTTACACCCCTACAGCCACCTAAACAGCCTACACAATGCCTTAACGTTAGTTTGTTCAGGTCATCATAACACACAAAAAACGTTCTCAAACATGAGTATATTTCACCACTTTGTAAATCTAAAAGTAACCAGCATGAAAGCATCATTATGCACTTGCCAGACAACAACCACAAAGCACACAACACAGATTGATATATCAAGCAGAGAAAAATATCAGCTAGCAACCAACAACCAGGAGCAGATTTGCGCCAAAACAAGCCAACAGCAGTTAGCATTGCAGCCATATTGACAGTAGCCTTACGTTACATAGACCGCTACTAGCATAGTGACTCACAATAAACATGCTAGCAAAAGTAGCTAAAAGCTTACCTGTAGGCTATAGGCCTATATGGAGTGATGCTGTGGTAGTCTCAGGTGCATCTTGCTGGACAGGAGTCGGTGCTGTTCCCAAAGCTCCCACAGTAGGACAGGAAAGCACTCCGGTAGAAGTGCGCAGTTTGATGGCCAACCGCCGCCCGCCGAGGGAATCGACGTTACAGGTAAAACATAGGCCTACCTACTTATTTCCTCCATAAAGTCGTCCAAAACCAGAAGCAACATGAAGGGACTGTTGGCAGGTGAACTTAATTAGTTGTACTAAATCAAAGCGGTGGGAGGGGAGTCGATTTTACACCGCCATTTTCACAAATCCGGGCTGCCTGGGTGCGTGTGGTGCTCGCGAATCGCGATATATTTTCTTCCCACTATGGCCACGCCAAGACCCGCCCTTCATTAGCATTCGCACACTACTATTGGCCAGGCGTCCATGCTTACATGTACAGGTCCTATCCCCTGACCAATCCCCTAACCCCAACCTTAACCACTCGAGGTGAAATCATATGTCAAATGGGTGAAATGCCTAACCCCAACCACTCAGCTGTACAGAGGTGGAAGAAGTACTCAGGTCATGTGAAAGTAGCAAGTTTCAAGTTGCACACGCACAACTGCACAACAGTTATAGAGAAGCAGTCGTTCTTAAATCTTAGCTCTTTATGCTCTCTTCAACAATGCTCGTGTTGTATAAAAATAAAATCAGGCAAGTAAAAGAAAGGTAAGAGAATCTAAGACATGAAATAGTGCAAGTTTAAATATAGGGATAACATATATCATAAATAAAATAATATAAATTTGTATTCAGGTGTATAATAATTGCAAAATGAATAAACTGAATAATTAGTTATGTAGTAGGCCTACATGTACAGTATGTATGCATGTATATATACACACAAAGAGTGTTAAACAGGTTGTAAAACAGTAAAGTTAAAGGGAGCAATACTACAGTGTAAAAATATCATATATAGGTCAATTTATAATGATTATTAGAGTAGACTGATATATTGGCTCTGGGTAAAACTTCCTGCAGCCTGCCCAGTCTGTGTTTGCCCAAGTCTGTCTCAACAGATGTTCATTGCTGGGATAAAGGCTGACATCCAGCGTGTGATGTTGTAGTGGAAGTTTCCTTTGCAACAGGGGGAAGAGTTTTCAGAGTTTAGTAAATTGAAACAAATAAGACAGTCTGAGACTAGAACCAAGTTGGGTTTTTGTATTTTATTAAAAACATATATATATATATTTGCAAATAGGAGCAACATGATTTCACAAAAGGCCGCAGCCCAGTGTGGAGTCAGTTTCTCCAATGAGTGAACAGAAACACCAGTATAGTAAATATAGTAAATAAAACACATGTCAGTGCTTTCGTCGTGGTGCCATATTGGATTTTAAAGGGAGCCACTTGAAGTGTGTGTTAATTCCTACATGCTGTTGTTTTCATTATTTTTCCGACAGTGACAAACTGTGTTGTGGCTCCTCTTGGCCAAGTCTTTTGTGAGAGAAATAAAAAGCTTTCAGATTTCATAATCATATGGTGTTGATGTCTTCCCCTTTTTTTCCACACAGATGGGGTTTACAGCCACCTGAACATCTGACTCTAGAGTTCAACATCTGCTCTAGGTCCAACCTGACAGGTCAGCTCATGTTTTCTAAGCCGTTCTCAGTTTCAGTTTAGTTGTTCAAATGTTAGCAACATTTTTCCTTATCATCTTGCTAAAATAAATTCAGTTTGCAGCCGCTGACACCTCTAATTATGACAACGGTTTCACGCAGGTCAAAGATTTTTATTTTAATGAACACATAACATCACCAATAAACAGAGCTGGATATGAAATAGAAAATGCTTTCACTGCTTTCAGTATTAACAAATGCCCCGATGCAGATTGGGGAGAGTTTTCCAATCCACTCACGTAGATTTCCATTCCAAAAACATTTTTCACACCAAATAGCTGTTAATCCTTCTTTTCATTCGCTTGAAAACTTACTTTTAAATAGAAAAGGCTGGCTGATTCAGACCTCATTGTAAACCTTGGACTGACTTTGAGAAGAGAGGGGAAGCATAAGTACCGGCAAAAAATGAGAGAAGATGAAAAACGTTTTTTAAAAGGCACACACACATACACACACACACACACACACACACACAAGCACCACTAACATTCACATACAAAACAGCCAAGCATCCAGCTCCCTTTTTGAGGTAGAGATATTGTAGGGGTAACGGCTTGTTGCAGTGTAGTAAAATATTTCAGCTGCAGCTGTGTCAGAAGTATTTCCACTAATCTCCTGATTTGGGGTTCTTTGAGTGTGAAACTAAATATCTGTGTCTGAGACCTGTCACACAGCTCCGCATCACAGGATGATCAAAACCCTCTTCGGCAAGCTTTCGTATTGTCTGAGAGAAGGGGCTCTTTTGAGAAACGAGGGATGGGGAGAGAAGAGGTTGGCTGGCGGTGGCTGTGGAGGGAGGGCTTGGAGGAAGAGGAGTACAGAGAGTTGGAAGCAGGGTTAATCCCACATTGTCATTATCCTCACTTCTTAGCCACAGTCTGCGAGCTTCCCCGTAATGAAGGCCATTTCCAAGGATTTGCACCTGGCAGAGACCCCAAATTCTGCAGTAATTACCAATACAGACAGATTTCTCCTTGTTTTAGCCTTTACTGCGGGTTATAAATAATAATCCCTCGTCGTTCTGCAGAACTGTAAACCTGTGGAAAATGCAGCATCTTCAGCACTCCTGACTGATAATGATGTTTACTTTCACAGAACAACCTTTGTGCATAAATGTCAACAAACAAAGATGCTTATTTGTTTCAACATATTCCATGATCTATTTGTTTAATTGGCAATGACTTGCCTGAGGAGATTAAATAATCATGCAGACTCTTTGTTATTCAATAAATAAAGTAAACCTGAGCGAAGACACTCAAAGATCTTTGCATGAAAGCTTTTATGCTGTCCCCTAATTCATTTCAAAACAAAGCGAAGTGACAGCTGGAGTGAAGGGAAAAAGCTCTCATTGTGTTTATTCAAAATGCTTGTCAAAGATAAACTAAATCTGTTTATTGGACAATATTTATATGTTGATCATGTCAAAGAAGTCTCCCCTGTCGACAGTTAACACTACTGTTTTCTGGAAAATGTGTAAAAAGAGTTCACTGCATGTTTCCTGCATGTGTCCATATGGAAGCCCAGATGAGTCATTACGAAACACTCCCGTTTCTCATGTAGCGCCACTATTGCTTTCCCAGGAGTAAACGTCATGTGCATGCCCGGGCATGATGATCGAGCCCAAATCGCTTTCCCCTTCCTTCCCCTTCCCGCTTTATCTTACAAATCTGGGTTTTTTTCCGCATTGTGATGCACAAACTGATGCATAATGAGTAATCACGTCATTAAACGTCACACAGAATTGTGAGAACAATTTGATGTTCTTACTTTTTTTTTTTGCATTGTTACTTTTGTCAGTTGAGAAACTGTTTTCATACACCGTAATATTGTATTACGTTTAGTGCGTGTGTTCTTTAGTTTGCATTCATCTGGTTTGGCAGCTTTCTAGAAACGGATCATATGATCTTAATTACGTTATCCTGATGTAATTCTTATTCCTGTCAACTTCTCCCAACCAATCGGACATTATGCTATGTTCTGAGCACCGAAACTGGCCTGCCAACTTTTACTATAAAACAAAAGAAAGTACTCCATGTTTAACCATGTTTCTGTCACAATTGAAAATAAATTGATTTGAGAATTGTTACACAACAAAGAGATTAATTCAATTTGTAGGTGTTCGTTTTTGTTTTTCTATAGCTTTCTCAGTTTCAATGGATGTGACACTGACAGCTGGCGACATATCATCAGCTTCAATTTGTGTTATTATAATTTTTGTTATTTGCCATCATCTTGTATTGCCACCATAATTAATGACAGTAATGATTCGTACAGTTGAGCCCACTTGAACAACGTACAGTGTTTGATTAAAAAGCTGAAGCTATAGAACGAGCTCGATGACCTGCAGTGTGACACGGGTGGGTGTGTGGCAGCCGATGATTCACAGTGCTTATAATTAAACTGTGAAAATAGGCGATAGAAAATATTAGCGAGATAATGGCGAAATAACAGTTGTTAATAACTGTCCCCCTCAGGTGTTAGGAATGGCAAAGAACCATAATGTATTGAATATATTTTCATTGCATTAATTAAAAAAAAAAGAAAAAGTGCATTACAAGAAATTTCCCATTCAAGAAAGTTAATTTGGAGGATAAAAGCCAAACAACATTAACATTTCTAGCCTGAGGGTCTAGCTACGCTTTGTATGAAAAACTAGTAATGAGAAAGTAGATGGAAAACAATAATATGATGCAGCCTCATGTTACACAGAGCCTGCAGGATTGTCAAAGCTCTACTGTGTCCATGAAAAAGATCATCAGTGATACTTTCCTAAATGGGAATATTTGATGCGCAAAATCCTCCGTGTATGAATCTGTTTCTGTATAACGATGTGCTAGACAGCAATACATTTAGCCTAAATTTGACTACAGTTCTATTTGAATTAGAGAACGTTAGTTATAAACATGAGTATGCATGAGATTAACAGCTGTTTAGAGTATCCTCTGCAGAACATACGAGTAGTGGCATTAAACATCTAAATGTGCGAGCAGGTGAAACAGACATATTTTCAGGTTTTACAGTATTTTCACAAGACAGATTGGTATCAGAGCCATGACACACACAGAGCAGGCATATCATTTATTTACCCATAATAATCTGCATACCCATTTGGAATCTGTTAAGCCTGCCAGATAAAACCTGTTTTTAATGCAGTACACATTTGAAAAAGAAAATGTTTTCCATTATGCTGACCATGTAGCAACACCTCCGAGATTTCTCTGACTTACATCTGCAGTGAAAGTGACTTGTTGTTTGGGTGAAACACTTAATTTGTCAGTACCGTCATTAAAGTGTTTAATAAGAAGGAGTTTTAGCACTTTAAAGATGAAATATGCAGTGCATATGTGACACACATTAAAGCACAGAGGAGTTATTATTGTTATTTCATCCTGTTTAGAGCTTAGGGTGAGGGAAGTCGCTGAGGTGGCGCCGAGGGAATTTATGGTCTGTGAATATGTACTATTGTCATGTTAATGTGGTCGAACGCTTCTGATGATCCTCAAAGCGGGGTTATATTGTAGGAGCTGGCTCCACGACTCTGCTGAATTCACATTTCTCACGAGGGCAGAATGTGAGGATTACTAAACTGCATCTAAAAATCAATGTGTGGGGGAAAGTCTTGGTCGTATCAGCATTTGTACTTTGTGCACTGAATAAGTAAAGCACATGTGTTTGCATTCTCTCTTCAGGAAGGGATGTATTTAAGAAGTGGGGTTGACCTTTTACTGTGGCACCGAACTTACTGCTTGTACGCGTAGAGCGTTGCTTTAATGTGTGTAATGACCTTAACTTAAATGACCTACACAGCAGAATTTTTTTTCGCAAACATAGGTAAAATCTGATGCATCCATATTCAATTGCGTGGCCCTTAAGCCTTCAATGCTTTAGGCTTATTATCAGCATGGGAAACATGCTATACTTTACTCCAAACGCAATTACAGCTTACAAAATATTAAATAGTATTCACTTGAACATGACTTTGTCACACCATGAAAATGAACCTACGTTGGGCATCATAAGCAAGCAACTCACTGCCGTGAGAAACAAACTGGTATTTGAAAGTCATTCGAAATTAGTGATGTGTCACTTACTCATCGACTCTGTGAAGTCATTCCAACTTTCTCACGCTGACTGTACATTCAAAATGTGACTCAGAGGAAATTGCAAAGCACTACAGTGCTTTGTATTCAACATCAGTAAATCTGCAGTTTGGATTGGAGCGAAATTTGGGACCTGCTGTTGCTGGACAATTGCTGAAAGGATTTGAACATCTCAAATCACAATAAATGTAAAGCAAAAAATCCAGCTCAACAGGTGGTGAGATTGTGCAACACACAGATCCACTTGCACTGTGGACAAAGGAGGAGAAGAATGCCAGGGATGAATAACATGGGCTGTGTCTTTCATTGATCACTGAAAGCAAAGACTGAAGAGAGGACTCCTGGAGGTTTCCACTGAAAAGCCTTTTTCAGTCCAAATCCTGAGAAGGCGCAGCCTCACTGTGGGCTACAGTATTTTGTAAAGAGCAAGTCACACGGCTTGATTTGAATATTTTGGGCTTGTTGGTAAATTATCTTTATTTCCAGCTATTGCTTACAGAAGTCCCTGCGATATTACAGCAATTTTCTTTCTGTTTGACACATTATCACATCACAATGTTGTTTTATTCTCCACTTTAGTTCACTTGTGTCTTTGGCCAAATGTAGCCGTGTGGTGGTGCACGTGTGTCCATGAGCTGTCACACCTGGGTCACCTGCTTCACTTCCTCTCCTCATATCACTCTTAGCAGCATCGTTATCTCCGTCAAATACCATAACATTACAACAACGTGAGTCACAGGGGGGAGTGGTCCTGCAGGCGTACAGTAGGCGTAGGCTTCAACAGCTGACACTACAGACCGGGAGGACAGCCGGGCTCGGAAGCAGAGCACAGAGGAGGCGCTCCGGTGAAGTTGTGACCCTGCGTCCAAGGCGAGTTTTGTGCGCTCGGAAGAGACCACGGAGACTGTCTAGAGCCGGAACATAAACCCGCAGTTTTGGAAGTACTGGTGCCGTGAACAGAGAGTTCAACGCTGCACGAAATGAAATCTTCGTCGAGTCGAGAGGATTATAGTTAGAAAGGTAAGAGACCGGCGGCACTTCGTGGATTTCTTTGTCCAGAGCGAGGTAGCAAAGTAGACAAACTAATGTCACATTAGAGATACCATAAGCAAGGCTATATTATATAAAAAAAATATATGTATTATACATGACAGTAGGTGTAAAACATGCGATTATTTCTGTTATAGTTTATGTCTGTTATAGCTGTCATCCAGCCTTTAAATAAGCAATATTCACCACACCTGCTTATTTCCTGTAGCCTGTAGCTACATATCTCCGAACTCAGATTCAGTGTTTAACATGTCCTTATTGTTCATTAAATATTAACAATAGCCTATTGCATCACTTTACAACATCTTTGTTGATCATAAAGCAGTAGTTATGGAGAATTATACCAGATAAACTTAGTTTATCTAGGCTTTTTTTCAAGGTGATCTGTTTTTATGCCATGGTGCGTTGAATATATTGTATTAGCTGAATAATGATACTGATGATGATACTGAAACATGGTCGTTTTAAGGACATAAAATGAAGACTAATAGCCAACTGTACTGATACTTGTTTTTCCTTTTTAAAACGTTGATGATTTACGGTTTGTTGCCTTACAGATGTTACTGGGGGGCAGTTTAACGTTTAATCACCTTAATAGTCATAAATTAAATCATGCAAATGTTGCTCCCTTTGAGACACAAAACTGTGATAATGTTATTTATAGCCTATGTGGGATAAATTGTGTAAAGGTATTTTCGAGAGGTGTTTTGTCTCTCTGCCAGATGTTCGCCAGGTATCTTCTAATAACAGCTGTTTTCTTCCCTTGCAGTTACTGCTCCTGGCAGAGAAGATACAGTTCTTTTTGCTTTTCAATTGGACCCTTGTGCTCAGGCAGCTGCTTTTTCAATGTGGGATACAGTTTTGGTGCTTTTGCCAGGCTGAAATCCTCCAGTGTCAGGACCTCCCTCATGGCAGCCGTGCTCCTCGGGCTGCTGCTTTTTGCAATGCAGTCTCCCCCCGTCCCCTCCAGACCCATGGCTAACGAGGGGCCACCTTCCACCTCATCACCCATCGACAACGACGACACCACCAGCCACCCAAACGGGACCCTCCAACAGCTTCCTCAGATTATAATTATTGGCGTGAGGAAGGGGGGAACGCGGGCTCTGATAGAGATGCTCAGTCTGCACAGTGCAGTGGCGGCGGCTCAGAACGAGGTGCACTTCTTTGACTGGGAGAGTCACTTTCAGAAGGGCCTGCCTTGGTATCTCAGCCAGATGCCCTACGCCTTCCCCGACCAGCTGACGGTTGAGAAAACGCCGGCCTACTTCACCTCCAGCAAAGTCCCCAAACGCATTTATCAGATGAACCCTGACATCAAACTGCTGCTCATCCTCAGAGACCCCACGGGGCGGGTGCTGTCGGACTACACCCAGGTCTTTTACAACCGCCTCCAGAAACACAAGCGCTACCAGCCCATCGAGTCCGTTCTGGTGAAGGACGGCGAGATCAACCTGGGATACAAGGCTCTCAATCGCAGCCTGTACTATGTTCACATGCAGAACTGGCTGCAGTACTTCCCACTGGAGAGCATTCACGTGGTGGACGGGGATGAGTTGATCAGGGACCCCTTCCCCGAGATGAAAAAGGTGGAAAGATTCTTAAAGCTGGAGCCCCAGATAAACGCTTCAAATTTTTACTTCAATAAAACTAAAGGATTCTACTGTTTGAGAGACCATGGGCGAGAACGGTGTTTACATGATTCAAAAGGCAGGGCTCACCCTCATGTGGCGCCTGCCATCCTACAAAAACTCTACCAGTTCTTTCACGAACCCAACAAAAAGTTCTTTGAGCTGGTGGGCCGACCATTCAACTGGAAATGAGCGTCTGAGTCTCAGTAGGTTGGCGTAGAGTTGCTTGGGGATAATCTGTTTTCCTCATTAACAATGTAGATTAAGAGACAAAGCTAATGTAAATTTAAACTCAATCTATTTTTGTACTAGTAGTCTACATTTGTTACAGGAGTATGATTGAGCCAAATACAAGGACAGACTGAAGTTCATGACATGCTTTCTTAGTGCATGTCTTATTTCTTTTCATTGTCAAACATATGCATTTTACTGTCTTTTTGGACTGTTAAAAAAAGTCACTACTGTTTAGCTCAACTGATCAAAAACTTATAATGACATTTAGACTGTGCCAGTTCATGTTTCACTTCATATAATATGGCATTATTAACGTCTAACTGCATTTAGAGCTCTAAAGGACCTGTACCTGCTGCTATGATTTTGTCACTTTCTGGCGCGAGCCATTACTCAAATGTTTCTTTCATGTAAGAATTATATATTTCAATTTTCTGCGCACGTCATATATTTGTTGATCATCACGGTGTACTGTGAATTTTTTTCCCAAAAGGTGAAGAATTAATACCATAATAAAGATATATTTTATTTTTAGCATGTCTGATGCTTTTTTCTTCCTTTTTGGTTTATCTATTTTTTATTCATTCATGATGTATCCGTCTGCTGTTGCAATTTGTCTTCAGATCTTGACAATCGAAGAGGATGACTCGAGTCCACTCCGTTAACAGGCATGAGTATGTGTCTGTGTATAGGCAGCACCCATCTCTATGGATTACTGGATCACACTGTTTTCTGAGTGTATTTACTGACAGGATGTTTTGAACGTAGGTGCTGTATGTGAGATGCACATACATCAATGATGCAACTGTCTTGGATTTCTTGTTTGGTCAACCTCTGTCAGTTTATGTAGACTACAATGTGATACAGTGGTGTCTATGAAATAGTTGTGCTGTTGGGAAGGTGGTTTAATTCTCATCATCCAACAATCCTTGCTTTAATTGTCAGTTGTTTTTTTTTACACAGTAACAGGAGTAACTTTTAGTATGATAAATTACTGTAAGAGAATTGAGAGTGGGCAGATAGGTAAACTCAGATTCGAGCCCAATCCCAACCATGAGAAATCAAAAGATGAAGTTGTTTATGCCCAAGGGGGAGATCTTCATACTCAGTTTTTTTTAGAGAGCCAAGGGATTATTTATTCAAATCTTATTACTACTTTGAAAACATCAGCAGCACCGTCTGGAAGACATTAAGCTCCCAAAAACCTACAGTAGCTGTTTCATATTTGAATGTGGCCTAGATTTACTCAGGGGCTTACTGGGACTCAGCAGACAGGATGTTAACCTTATTGCCCCTTAAATGAAGACCAAAGCAATATTTCTTTCTATCGCTCTGTTTCTTTTTTCCCGTCAGACAGCAGGAATACTATTCCCTGATCTGCCTGCAGTTAACACGTGTTGTTTTTTATAGTGATAGTGTTGAGTAAGACTATCAATGGCTATCAGCAGAACAGGTTTGGCTGCAGGCGTAGGGAAGAAGGGAGGAGACAGAGTAAAAAGAAAGTGTGTGGAGGCTGATCTTTGCTGTAAGATTATCAGACAGCTGCTTGCATCATTTGGCATTTTCAGCAACGGCACACAACTGGCATGTTCTGCTTGTATTGCTTTCAGTTTTCTTCAAATCAAGAATACAGCAGGTTTAGCTCAGTTGATAGAGCAGGGGCACATCTATAGAGGTGTATGCCTTGATGCAGAAGGTCCAGGGTTTGAGTCCGATCTGGACGATTTCCTGCGTGTCTTCCCCCTCTCTCTTTCATTTCATTAACCTGACAAGCCAGACCCACATCAAGATGTTGGGTCTGGGAACACACCATTGGCAGGGATCAATCCGAGGGGCGGGATAAACGGTTGTCTTTCAAATTCCCTCTGCACGCAATAGGATAGCGCTACAACCAGGCAGAGCAACGAAGGAGGAAGCTAGTTGCTAGATTCAACTTTTGTCGTATCCGGTCGGCAAAACTCCGAACACATCTTCCTTTTTTAAGAATGACTTCAGTGCCGTTCTTTGTTCTTTTCTCAAAGAAAAGCTTAGCTCCAAGTCTCCCAGAGTCGTGGCCAAAGCTGATTCGAAAGACAGCAGCAGCAGCCATAAGCCCGCCCACCGACTCTATACACGATGTGATTGGCCCAGTCAGAATTAGTTTTTTCCAGCTTGCAAGCCAACGGAGAGTTGCTAGACTGACCTGGCCACTGGGGTGCATCTAGATTTCGAGGCTATACCTTTCATATCTAGCTGTCCTTTCCATTAAAAGCTGAAATGCTCAAAACAAATCCTAAAAAATAAAAATAAAAAAAATACAGCAGGTAGTGTTGGTGTCAAGTTTCTTAGGGTGAAACCAGGACTTACGCAATTTCCAGATAAACCTGTTTTTCATCTCAACACCACAGACTGCAAAACTACTTATTTAAGAACAAGGGGGAAAACAACATACTAGGAAATAATATGAAGCTTTAGCGCTAGTGCTTGAAAGAAACTAAGTACTTTTTCTTGAGTACAATTTTGGTTTCCGTGTTCTGCTTCCGTATTTTATTACTAACAAAAATCAATGTGTAGTAAAGGCCCCTTGCCATGTCTATACGTTATCAGTTCCACCAAAGAGACTCCTTTAAACTTCTGAAACACTTTCATTTAATTAACTGTTACAGGCCCAAAAAGGTAAAATTGTCAAATGATTCACCAAAAATAGCAAAGATTAGAGTAAAGTCCAAAATGTGAATACAAATTTGTTTAGCAGAAGTAATTTAATAATAATAATGTATACTGTTTATTGATCCCCAGTGGGGAAATTACAATTTACACTCTGTTTGTTAGAAATTACTACACACAGGCCTGAAATACACACAGACATGCTCAGGACCTATTCATGCACAAATGGAGAGATGTCAGAGTGAGTGGGCTGCCAGTGCTGGACCAGCACCCTGAGAGGTTGGTGGGTTACGGTGCCTTGCTCAAGAGCACCTGGTAGTTCCCAGGAGGTGAACTGGCATCTCTCCAGCTACCAATCCACACTCTGTACTTTGGTCCGTACTGGGACTTGAACCAGCAACCCTCCGGTTCCCAACGCAAGTCCCTACGGGCTGAGCTACTGCCACCCCCTAAGTAAGTAGAAGTAAGAAAGTACAGTAAGTAAAGGACCTGAACACTTGTGTCTATTGGGGCTTTTTTATTTAAAATAGCTGCCTGCTGTGGCTGTTCGCAAGTGGCAGCTGTTTTAAAGTATAACAAAGTAAAGATGTGAACCAGAAAGATTTGAATGCCATGAAACCAAAACAAGCTGAAAGCTGAGAGGCGCTAAA
Source organism: Perca flavescens (assembly GCF_004354835.1). NCBI lineage: Eukaryota > Metazoa > Chordata > Actinopteri > Perciformes > Percidae > Perca > Perca flavescens. The sequence continues at coordinate 12,264,274 of NC_041340.1, forward strand.
AAGAGGATAAAAAGTCGGGTGGTAATCCTCTGTAGGTTTGTCACTACAACCTCTTTCACATTACACAAAGTAATTTGATGCATTGTCAAATATAAATACATTGATTATTTAGCTTGAGGAATAAGGGGAGGGACAAAGAAGTACTTAAATAATATAAAACTATAGCTCAAGCTTGTGCAGGTGCAAGTTTTCTGTCTGATTCTGTGCTCTACTTACACACTACTCAACATCAGAGTAGTGTCTATTAGGAGTTCATGAACGGCCCATTAGTCTAGTCAGCTGTGCAGCCCTCTAAAGTTTTACAGGCACAGATTTCCCTAAACATCACCTAATTAATCTAAGCCACGTAATTAATATGCCTCCCCGTCCCACATGCAGTAAGAGCGGCAAACCAGGGCTACAACAGGATTAATGGCCTTGCCCTCCTCCCGGTTGCCCTCCCCCCCTCCTTACCTCCACCTCAGTTGTCACACTTTTTGCTGTGGAACTTTTCTGGACTAACTTGGAGCCATCCTGCCACCCCCACACCTCTCTCCCTGCTGCCAGCCCACACTAGTTGTTCTTTAAGGGCGCAGTTTCCCTTCAAAGCACAATCAGCCAATCTGGTTGTTTTTCAAAGGATGATGTGATCCGATGGAGCACAGCCCCGGCTGCGGTCACCAGGGCTGCAGCTTGCTTTAATTGGAATAGATTGTTTGTCCACATAATGTGTGAAGCCCGGCAGAAATAACACATGCACCCACTCTGTCTCTCTTTTTTTGCATACAAACACAGAAAAGGGATTGCACGCACACACGCACGCACGCACGCACGCACGCACACACACACACACACACACACACACACACACACACACACACACACACACACACACACACACACACACACACACAGTGTTTACTTGTTAGCCTAGCCTTTGCATTTGATTTACAGAGCTAAGCTTCTGAATTTCCTAAAGATACGGTATATACCTGGTGCTATTTTAATAACCCCCAGAGTTACTCTTGTTCTAAAGGTGTCCTCAAGTATCAAGGACTCCATTAAACATCTGGATGAAAAAAAAATTTTTTTTGATTGCTAAACGACACTGGTCACAATTGGAGCCATATGTGCAAAACTCACACCACAGTCCGCATTACCAACAGTCACCTGAGCTAAACAGTTCACATCTCCTGCAAAACTCATTCACAGCAACACAACTCTTCACACACATCTCAAACGGGGCTCAGTGCAGCCAAACACTATGGACAACTGTGTATGTAACGTCAGACATCTTACCTGGACATATTGGTATCTTTGCTCTTTTACCTGTTCACTGTTTCTCTCAAACGGTACAATGTATAACTGTTTCATTCCTATTTTGGTGTTTCTTTATTTCCCACAAGGCTTTATGAGCTTTCCCTATGAGAGTTGTGCACACGTTACTCCAGATGTGCCCACTGTCGTGTAGCAATCGAAAAAAAAAACTGTAACTTGTTTCTCATGTTGTATCTTTATTTCCAAACAAAGCTGGTAGCGAAATTACATATCTTCTTGCTCAAGTTTCTTTCCAATATTTTCATACAAGTGATTAATATTTTCATTTCCAGCAACCTGGATTAAGAAATATCATCTAGGGGCAACCTCTAGCTCAGGTGGTAGAGCGTGCGCCCCATGTAGGCTCAGTCCTTGCCTGGGTTCAAATCCGACTCGAGGCCCTTTGCTGAGTGCCATCCCCCATTACCTGTCTCCCTTTAGCTGTTCTAAATAAAGGAGAAAAAACATACAGCATATCATCTATTTTATCATGCAGCAAACTGAGATTTTTTTTTTTTATACAGATGGTAAGGATTTTGGAAATATCTTCAAAACAGCAATGAATTTTATTAAATGACCCTCAGAGTTTTTCAGGGATCAGGGGGTAATTCTTGTATTGGAATTCAGCTGAAAAGAATAGATCACCATTGTACTGAATTTGCAGAAAGCTTTTAGTCAGTGACGACATGCAATCCAACCTGAGATAATGCTGCTTCATTATGAAGCAGCTAACCTTGAGACCAGAGCATACCAGGTAAATAAAAAAGATTCTCACAAACCTGTACATCTCATCTGCAGCCTTGGCTTTGATGCCTCCCCATCATAGAAACCAGACAAAAGTGAATCAAAGAATCATTTAATCAAAGTGCTGGTTTCTGTCAATTGAACTTGTTTGAATTACAGGTGATTGTGAGCATATTTCGTCCTTTTTTGCCTTTATTTAGAGTTATATTTATAGAACATCTAAATGCTTTGGACTCTATGTTGTAACAGTTGTCCATTCATTACCGTTTCAACACCAAACTGGAATGAAGGACAGGCTGGCACAATCTCATTTACATATTTGAAAGGTATTTGAACCTCCATCTAAGGTAATTGTTAATGCTTTGTTCATTGAGCTGTGTGGCAGCTCCTCTACTTTCCACAAAACTTAGTTAGTCACTGTTGCTACCGGCTGTCAGTTGTACCACTTGAATTCATTAATATTGTTTTTAAATAATGAGTTCTTCATTTCAGACAGAGCTAGATAATATAAAGTTCTCATTTCTAGCTGGCGACCGTTAATTTTGCTGACTGATATGACAACAGTTTGAAAGCGCATCTATGTCCCCAGGGTCCTATGCTCCCCAGCTCAATATCTTTTTAATATGACACGTGGTTTTATGTTCTCAGCAATGTTTCTTCTCGGTCAAATGTTCAATGTTTCCCTGGGTCAATATGTTGAAATCATCCGCCTACAGCTTTTAGCCTACTGATGTTATACTCCCTAAAACCTACACACTCAAATTTGTAGGAAGACATTGTTTTTACCTTAAACATTGCAATCTCCACAGTGGCGTATAACATATTTTTACCATTCAAACTGCATTCATTTGCAAAGTCCATCTCCCTTTAGTGCAATTTAATCTGCAAAAATAGCTCTTTTCAATCTGTCTTTTTAAGATTATTTTTGGCCAGTTATTTATATAGGACAGCTGAAGACATGAAAGGGGAGAGAGAGGGGGAATGACATTCAGCGAAGGGCCGCAGGGCGGAGTAGAACCTGCGGCCGCTGCATTGAGGAGTGAACCTCTTAATATGGGCGCTCGCTCTACCAGGTTAGCCCCCCAGGCGCCTTTCTTTTTCTTTATATCAAGAACATATCAAGCCTATGGGAAAATAGGCATGACAATGCTGACGCATGCACAAAGGGAATATGATGCCATTGACAGGCGACCAAATGTAAGAGGCCGTTACCTTGAATAAGATTACAGATTTCTCTGGGTTTTAACAGTGTTGGAAAAATATTGGATAATGTAAGTACACAATTCAACAAAATATAAAACATAGTTTGTTTTTAGACATTTGAATGCGGAAATGTTACACATTATACCTTCAACCTCATGAGCATTTTTCCGTTGAAAAAAGAAAACTCTCAACCCTTCAAAAATTCTTGGTCCTTCAGCTGTCAAGAAATGTGAAGGATTTTAAAACCCTTCCCATTTCCCTTGCACAAACAGAAAGCGATTATGGCAGTACGGCATTACGGTGAATACATTAAATCAATGAATTAAATACCACAGCATATGACTCAAAGTTATGATTCTCTCTCGGCCGATCACGCAAATCATCTATTTCCCTCCATGCTAATTATATCTGAGCATTTTCATTTTGCAGCTTGACATTGCAACAAATAATGTTTAAGATATTAAATCAGAAAAATGTGGTTTTACCTCTGAGTGAGCTACTTCCTCAATCCTGTTTACCCTTTCAGAGCTAATGGAATATAAACAAATGTCATTAGTAGAAAGGCTAAAGGAGGGACGGCCCAAGCTGTAATTTATGATGCATGTACACATATTTGCCATCATTCCTTCATCTCGGCCCGGTTCTACATGTGCTGCTGCTGTGCGAGCCAGTTGTCGCTGTGCTCTGTTATCAGTCATTTCCTGGCATGGTCTCCCCTGGCAGAGGAATAAGCCTCCATGGCCAATGATAACTCCCTCTGCTAACGGACACCTCTGCATGGGTGAAGCATGACTGGGCCCACAGATAGCCCTCTCTCCCTCTGTGAGCGCGTGTGTGAGGACTTGCTTTGTGTTTTTCTGTGCTCATATGAATTTGCGTGCGTGTGTGCACGCACATCTGAAAGTGTCCATGCGAGCACATGTATGTGTGGGAATATGCATGTGTGTGTGTTTCCATAGGCAGCAGTGAACCCTATAGATTTTGATAGAGAGCAGGATTTTCAAACATCAGGCTCCAGACCAGACACTCCCCAAAGAGCGAAACCCTAGAATAGCTCTAAATGGGTTCTGTTACTTGGAATATATATATATATATATTTTCAAATAGTCCCATTTGACGTCACCGCTGAGCTTATTTGGACGCTTACCGCATTATTACTCTGCTTGTAAGAAAACATTGTTTCTCTTGCCCAAAAGATATAATAACACTGGTTAGTTGTCCAGACACACAAAGAAATCTCTCTCTGTGTTCATACTGCATATGGTTCAAATCAAAGCTAAACGTCATGCGAGATCACTCAAGCATCACATTACAACATAATTGAATTTGTGTGTGTGTGTGTGTGTGTGTGTGTGTGTGTGTGTGTGTGTGTGTGTGTGTGTGTGTGTTCGTGTGTGTGTTGTCTTGATTAAAACGAGTAGAGCTGCTCATATTGAAACCATGTGTTGGTTTGTCCCCTGGTAGTGGTGTCATACTGCTGAACACACTCCCGTTCCAGGTCAATGGAAAGCAAAACACATATTAATGATATTCTAATTAAACTATGGGTCCTTTTTAAGGCATGTTGACAGAGGAGGGACCAGAGAGCTGGCCAGGGATCCTCCCCCTTCCGCTCCCATCAGAGCCTCTGTCAATCAAATGATGCAAGCAACATGTCGGTAAAGGATATTTGCCGTTTGTGTGTCGAGAATTTAGGAATAAAAGGCACCATTTCAGGTTCCTGGACCATATTCCAAATGAAGGATCCAAGAGAAAAAAAGCATTAGCGAGCGGCTAACAGAATTAGGGCTACCGCTGTCTAAAAATACTGGTTAGCTGATTGGATAAACCATCTGTCTATCACCACCTAACCCACCTCAAAACCAACGCTGATTGGCCCGGTTTTTGGCTAACGTAGGGTGACCAGACGTCCCGGTTTGACCGGGACGCAAAATTACGAATCCCACTATGGCCACGCCAAGACCCGCCCTACGAAGCAGCTCAATTGGTTGGGGTTAGGCATTTCACCTCGAGTGGTTAAGGTTAGGGTTAGGGGATTGGTCAGGGGATAGGACCTGTACATGTAAGCATGGACGCCTGGCCAATAGTAGTGTGTGAACGCTATTGAAGGGCGGGTCTTGGCGTGGCCATAGTGGGATTCGTAATATCGCAACCGGGACAGTCCCGATTTTGAAGTTAATGTCCCGAGTCCCGACAAAAGCCTGTCGGGACGCTAAAATGTCCCGGTTTTAGGAGGAGCGGCGTCAGACAATTTTGCTGGGGCTTGAGCCCCGGATGTTTTGAGTGTAGTCCCAAATGTAACTTTTTCCAGATTATTTTTCCGAGGCGAATAGAACGGGCAGCTACATGCAGGGTCCGACCATGTTGTGTGATTGCTATCACGTAGCAACCGTCTCTACGTGGAGGAAAAGCTGTGAAAGCCGGGTGAAGTTTTCGGAGGAATCATAGCTAAATCAGTGTAATACATTGATGCCATCAACACAAAGTTAAGGAGCGCAATACTAATGATTTAGTTTGAAGTTCCTGTGATGTGATGTTTACAGTCTATTGTTCAGACTCAACCACACGGAGCTCTGAAGAAGACCTGTGCGTCTCTTAGTGTCCACTCTCTGTAAAATGCAGCGCAGCCTCAGGTTATAACGGATGCGCTCTGCTGTCGACATGCTGCGGTAGATGTGTTGCGTTTGTGCTCCGTGTATTTCTGCAGTAGATTCGGTTTTCCACCTCCGATGTAGAGCAGCGTACGGCCACTTCCCTAGCTAAACTCTTTGTCTCATTCAGACACCCAAACAGGGCTCTGTGTCTGTCAGAAGGTCTGAGAGCTACAGCAATCACGTAAAACCAGACTATGGTGCAGGTAGATTTCTGAAATAGTGACTTTATTCTTGTAATAGCCTATTATAACTTTATTTTTCTCAAAATCACGACTCCTCCAAATCACAGAGAACACAGATATACTGTATTTTGAATGTGCACAAAGTTTTGGACATTGCTCAAACACATCTGAAATATTACATTCCAGGGGTTTATTAATAGGCCTACATTAACAACAAAAGAGCAGCACAGGAGGGAGGAGTAAATGATGCCTATAGGCTACATGTGTGCTGACTCAGCTATAATTAGAAAAGTCCATCCAAAGGAGAATACATATTTGAAAGCAATACATAATGCCTGTTAGCCTTACTTCAATATATTCCATTATGTTTTTATATTTGGATTGTAATCTATCTTTATCTTTACATAACGATATTTGCAACATACATTGATTCAGAAAAAGGTAGAAATAGGTGCATAAAAATTGTGTTGAATGCTCAAAATTGTTATTGGAATAAATAACACTTCAAAAATCTTTTTTAGAAAAGTCTCAACATAAATCTCATTCTGAACTGAAAAAGGCTGTTGCTGCAATTTTGTTAATTTTACCAAAAACCTGACCTCGGCTGGAAATCTGGTCCTAGGCTAACGGCTCCAAATTTTCTCTGCCTCAAGATGCCAGACTGATCTGCGAGTGGAAAACTGGAGCTTGCGAGATCAAGACGGTCTCACGAGGCTAGCTGCAGACTGTCGTCCGTCTCGTGTTGGAAATAGAGACAAACCTTTACACCGTTTAGCTGTCAGCATTTTAACTGTGTTAAATCCAACTGCTAGCTAACGGTATGCTAACGCTACCTGCTGCCAAGTGTAGTGTTAACTAGCTAACGGTATGCTAACGTTACCTGCTGCCAAGTGTAGTGTTAACTACACTAGATACACTAGATACCGGTCGTTAGGGCACCTGTTGGTGCCGTAGCACCGGGTCTCAGTAACTGAATATTCTAGATCATGATGAAAAAGTAGAGACGATTGTAGACGAAAATGAAGAGAGATTTTATCTTTGTTTTTATTTTATGCAAAACATTTTAGTCTCATCTTTTTTCGTCAACAATAATGCATGTTAATTTAGTCTTAGTCAGCGTTTTTGGACATTGGTGCAGTCTCGTCATCGTCTCGTCTTAGTCATGGAAAAAAAGGTCGTTGACTAACATATTTAGTCTCGTCTCGTCTGACGAAATTAACACTACTCAAAAGAACCAAATAGAGACGCAAAACGACCACAAAGAGATGCAAAACGACTATATACCAGTCTGGGGTTTCATGTTGGAGGGGTTGGGCAGATTTTTACATGTCTGTGTCCAGGGGCCCATTAGCTTATAATCTGTCCATGGCTGTAGGCTATTTGGAGTTACAAGAGGCAGCTATTTATTGATGATATTTCATATTTGAATATTTAATAATTAATAATACATGAATAACAAGATGTTCCTCAAAGTAACTATTAATAATGTACAGCTTATTATTGCCAAGGCAGTTTATAAACATGCCCCTGCATGTTGCGCCTGAATTTCAGAGAAGGATTATAGAAATGATGTTGAATGCATGAAAGAAAAGTTGCTTTACAAATGACTGATTTGATTTGACATTCAGCACACTTCAAATATTTCTCCGTTTAATCTCCTCATAACACTCCAGTACCACTTATCCCCAAAGTCAAATCACACTGTTTGCCATACTATTTTTCTTTTCTGGAGCATTTCACAAACATATCTTATATCCCCAAATGTCAACCCAAGAAAATAGAAAACAGGTGGTAAGTGTGCTTCCTGCGTAAAGACAAAATTACATTCAATCAGTGTGCCCAAGGCGAGAAAATGTCCTTCTGCCGTATGCCAGGTTCTACAAATAAAGAGAGGAAAATCAATTGGCTGTTTCATGATTGACCAAATCCCTTCACCTACGAGTCTTGAAATCCAATGACCTGCACGGCTGACATATTGCTTCTCACCTAGAGAATGATAATACAATCTTTTCACTGATTGAAACATGGTCATTTAAAGTCCCTTCTTATTCCGTGGAGCAGCTTTTGTTCCCTTTGGTTTTGAGAATAGCTCATGAATTAATTTCTATCTTGTTTTTGTTTTTCTGAAATATTGTTGGTTTTATACTCTTGAAGAAACTTTTTTAACTTTTTAGTTCAAAAACATGAGCTACTGAGAAAAACCTGCATTAGGGCGGAAACAGGTAATCAAAAATGGCGGGAAACAAACAAAGGCAGGAAGACGAGTGAAGTGAAGGAAGACAAACAATGGATATCAAAATAAAACAGAAAACAGAAAACATGAAACCAACTAAAACAGAAACTTGACACAAGGAAAAAACCATGACAATGTGTAACAGAAACATTTTCATTAAAGCCTCTGGTAAGAAATCATGGATATATGGTCTTTCACACAAAAAAAGCAGTTTGGAGCTCAATACAAATTATTCTGACATAGAAAAATCTATGACAGAATTGATTGAGCAAACTAATGCCTGACTCATTAAATGCCTCTGTTGCTCTTAGCTTCAGGCCTGACAGACTTCGCACCACAGCAGACCTGAAACACTAACCACATCTTTGTTGTGCCTGTTGTTAAGTCAAGGATTTTGACCCGGCACGCTTGTTCCTTATAACATTCAGAATCACAAGTCAACCAGAGGGATTTAATCAGATATTTCCAACCGCTGACCTTGGTCACAGAACATAAAAGCAGTACGTCAACAACATGAATACAAAATGCGTCTCAGAGCGAGAAAAGCATATGCAGCATCTGTGCAGGCTCTTCCACATCACAGAATCTCTCTATTGCTTACATTCCCTCTGAAGTCAGAAGAGGAATATACAACAGCAGCTGAAACCTTGGCTCGCCATCCTTCAATCTCGCAGATCAAACGCACTTACCAACAATCCTGAAGAGCCTTACAGAACACTTTCTCACACATCTGTCAATGTTTTCAGGTGCTCCAGCGCCTCTCACTTCCCCAGCAAGAACAAGTTTGAGCATTAAAAATTCCCCCAGAGAGAGGTGAATGGAGAAAAGAGGGAGAGCGGACATTGATCTGGCTGTGTAACACGGTGCAGTTTGCCAGAGGTCAATGGAATTCCATCAGCTTTTACCCCTGTTTGGTCAATATCCATCTGAAGAGGCTGTGGAGACATTGTCTTCCGTTAGCCACTTGTATTCATCTTCAGCCGGCCACTTTCTGTGAGAGGACAGAATCAGATTGCAACAGGAGAGGTTAAAGAAATAAAAACACTTGATGAGCATGGCATGCTATAGAGAAAGAAGACAGCAGACAGTGTAGTTATTCTGGTGCACTCCATTGCTTTATAACTGGTCTTAGTGTAGACAAATCTGATCTAATAACTACTTATCAACTATAATTTGCTAAATTCTGAAATACCATCATGATCATTTTGATTACTAAAAGAATAAGCACACAATAAAGCATTTGTCCTTTGTTGAAGCTGTAAACTGCAGACAGAGGATGATATTAACCCTGACACCACAACTTCAATACTTTGCATTTGTTTATTGTTGCTCCCTCTAGTGGTTTCTTGAGTCCCCTTGGACTTAAATGTAAAAACATATGTCATTGATAATATAATTTATACCTTCTTCTACATGGTTATTTGCAATGAAAGAAGTCTTCAGATCATTTACTTGAGTAAACATATAAAAAAATACTCCATTAGAAGTCCTGCATTCAGCAACAAGTAGCCTACTTCAACTTTCAAAAGTAGAGGTACTCATTATGTAGCAGAATGTGTTTTGTCTTTATTTAATATCCATTAAATTGCAAGCAATGCTGCAAATTATTAGGCGGGACTTCATGGTAAAACTATATTTCCACTTTTTTTGCATCGACGTGATGACGCACACTTTGATCATTCATGTATTTATTTCACCGGATTAGCAAAAACTGATTAGGTTATTTATCTGTATACTGTTTCTCATTTTTAATTTAGTTGAAAGAGTTTACTACACCGTGATATGTACAAATATATGATATGCAATTGTAGTGAAAGAATATTATATCCATATAATCCTCCCCTACTGATGCATAGATGTGTAAAAAGCATTTCAATGGTATAACTGACCTTTAACTACTTTATTTAAATGCATCATGTTTTATGCTGTGAACTGTTCATAAAATCTTAATCTGCAAATTAACTCTAGCTGTTGAATAAATGTAGTGGAAAAAAGTACCCTCTAAAACGTAGTAAAGTATAACTATAAAGTAGCATGAAATGGAAACACTCAAGTAAAGTAGGGAACTATATAAAGACACATATTCTTCTTTTTTTTTATTGGATAATTAATACTATCAAGCAAAGAGACATAGCAAAGGTTTTTCCAAATTTCCAGTCAGCAGGATTCGGTTTAAATCTCCTGCCTCCATTTTGAAGGTGGTTCTCATAGTTCAACTCCGAGTCAATGAGACTGTTTTGCATATTACCTTGGCAACTGCCTGTTTTATCATTAGGCGCCTGTTCAGAATTTCCTTAATAGTAGTTTCATTCTCACCCTACATTTGATATGGAAATTTGACTCCTCCCTGCTTTGACAAAATGAGGCTCTCAGCAGAAAGGATTTTGTTTCTTACTCAAAAACAAGACCTGCATTAACATTTCAAGGAGCTGGGAAAAAGATATTCTAAAAATCTTCCCAGTAGACATCTGACAATAGATGTCTGGTTTTATTGGAAGTGGCATTTCAGCCATGCTGATTCCAATCGTAATATGATGGAGTCATTGCTTTGATATTTCTCAGCTTTTTGTTTCATAAATTCAACTTTTGAATTTTATGGCACACACTGTAATTGTTTGTCTTCACGATTTTCATATTTAGAGAAAAAACACCACACAAACAAAACCTCATCTTGCAAAAAGCAGATTGGAGAGCTCTGCCATGTGGTTGCATGTAAAATATGTTTATACTTCCATCTCGGCAGGTTAAATTAAACCTGTAACTTGCGTAAACAGACGTCCACAAAACTCAGTGTTGTATTTATGTTATTGCTGTCAAAGGAGGTCACTGTGGCTTTTTTTCTTTTTTCTTTTTTTTTTTTTGAGGAGCAGATGACAAGAAGCGGAGCTGTGGTGCTGTTGGTGTGTGATAGCAGGGTGTGGGGGCTCCAGGGGGTGCATTAGCCGCTGTCTGGCGTCTGAGAGGGTGAAGGGGAAGTGGGAGAGAGGCTTACTGTCTGTCTACTTCTATTTCCCTCTTAATTTCACACACTGTTGAGTCAGCCTATTGACTGACTGCTTATGGTGATGCTGGCGGTCCACCAACACTGCAGAGGAGGCAGTGCATATAACTCCTCACTGCTCCATTTCACCATGTAGGACCTCCACTTATTTAATAAGGCCCATTCTCATCCATCCGTGTGTGTGTGTGTAACCTGCCTCCTACATGGGAGTGTGTGTGTGTGTGTGTGTGTGGAGTGTACTTACCAAGTTGTAGCTGTGGGCATCCCCGCAAGACTGTGTGCATGTTTGTGTGAGAGACGAGAAAAGAGTGATTCTACATGCACTCTGAAGGCTCTTAGCACCCTTGTGTCCCATGTGTGCTCAGCCTTCAAATCAATACTCCTTCACTCTCTTTTTTCCCTCAAGTTCCTAAAACCTTTTAGATTTCACCCAGAAAGTGACAAGTGCAGAGAAACCTAAACACAGAAGATAACAGAAACTGCCCTCTAAATAAGTCTCATAATCTAAAAAAATATATTTTTTAAATCTCCAGTCTAAAACAGTCTAGGTAGCTGGATTATGGGTTCAGCAAAGGTTGCTGTGAATTATTATTCAAAGGGAAATTCCTTTTGAAGTAAATTTTTAACTTGGGTCTTATTCTCATAATTGTGCCCATTCTGATTCAAGCTAACTTTGAACTCACCACCAACATTGTAAGGTTTCAAGAAACACAACTCCAGCAAAATGACTCTGCAAATGACAAACACTTGTTTGTTTCTAACCAAAAGTAAACACAGATCATCAACCTGAACAGATTAAAATAGGCACTCTATTCTGACCTGTTTTACACTGTTCTTGTCATTTGTAGTTTGAACAGTTTTTGTCCTATTCTACATGTTTGGCATGACATTGGCAAATAACTAACTTAAGTCTCTTATTATGTCCAGGTAAGCCAGTTTCAGTCATGTAGCCAAAAACCTGTCATGGCTATAATGAAGCGATCAGGATGTGAGAGGAACGTTTGACTGACTGAGGTTTCCAGGTAGACCTTTCTGGCATAAAAGAAAAGCCTTTCATGGTTAAATGCTCATAGCGACTGTAACGACTGAAATTAAGACTTGTGGTCAGTGACCTGATAATATAATCAGACAGGTCAGTCACAGCTTTTTTCTAGCCTCAAATTGTAGATTCTAGACCTGAAATACCAAACCTGCATCAAAATCTTTGTCTTTGAGCCCGGCCATATGTCTGTGTGTGTGTGTGTGTGTGTGTGTGTGTGTGTGTGTGTGTGTGTGTGTGTGTGTGTGTAAAACACATGCATGCTGGTTTCAGGACTTTAAATGTGTTTTAATTGTGCATTATTTGTTTGTTGTTGAGCTGGCTCTTATATCTAAACGCTACTCCAAGGTGCTGTAGGTAGGATTGAGAAGATCCAGGGCTTAGCCAAAGAATTTGAACATCGACAACTTCTCAGTCCCTCCCCCTCTTTCCGCTAAAGCACAAAACAGTCTCCTAAACCCCTCCCCCCAGAAGGAAGAATGAATCCGTGTGCATGAGCAGTGATTGACACGTAGTTAGAAACCCCCCTGGCCATGATTGGTGCATCTGAACAGGGAGCGGTGTATTTTCGCACTACTACAGGCTGTAGGTGGTGCCAGAGGAGACAGATTTTTTTTATTTTTTATTACAAGCTTCATATAGTTCTACTGGAACATAGGATCAGTTTCAGCAAATATGACAGAATGTTAGTTTTATAAGTCTTACCTAGTGCACCTTCAACCTACATTTAAGGGATACGCCCTACGTTTGTTGAAATAGGGCTTATCACGGTCTCCCCTAGCTGTAGACGCATTTTTTGTGCATGCATCGTTTTAGTCCGGTGCATCACCAGCAGCGCCGCCGCTAGTTAGCTTAGCGTAGTGAATGGAATCCTATGTTGCCGGTTATCATGTTGTGAGTAAAAGTGAGCCAACAAAAGACAAAAAAAACAACCTAATTACTTGCACTGAGACAAAAAATGCGTTGGCCCCCCTATCTACAGCCAGGGTAGACCGTGATAAGCCCTAGTTCAACAAACGGTGGAGTATTCCTTTAAGGGGCAGCCTGTCTACTTTAGGTGAATTAGACATGGTTGGTTGGCCAACAAAGACAAATCACTCACAATTGACGATTTTCTAAACCTCTACTCCAAACAAAGATTGTCTTTGTGCATGTGGCTTGTAAAGAGTAATACTTGGCACTTAAAGAGTTCGGAAGGTGGGGTCTTTTTTTGTCTTTCCAGAACCAAAAACACAGCAACAAAAGTGTGGGAGCTGGTTCTGGATGCTATCAGAGTTTAAGCAGTGCTTTCCTCCTCTATATTAGATTTGGGGAAGTTTACATTCCCAAGCGAACATTACCCATGAGAGAGATAACACACTGTTTGTACAGTAGCCAACAAGTGCATATTTAACTTATTTTACAAGATTCTTGTTAAAAAACAAGCTAGTCAGCTGGAAACATTAAAAGGTCGGCTGCAGGCGGTGTTTTCAACCAACTCATGGAGCTAACTTTAGCTTTATTACCTACGCTACCGCTCAAAAGTTTGGGGTCACTTAGAAATTTCCATTCCACTCCATTCCAGACACAATACCTGCTGAGATCAGTTGTATTGTTTTTTTTAACCAGGGCAGCAGTTTTCAGATTACATTATTTGCTTACATAATTGCAAAAGGGTTCTCGACTGTTGTAGAAAGAAGTGGCTGAAGAAACACTTGAAATTCATGCTTTTTGGTCTAAACGTCATACCCAAATTAAAAGTGGTACAGCTTCTTTGACACTCAGGGGTGTGCCTGATATCATTGGAAAGGTGATTGATGTGGGTTTGTTTGTGTATTTGAGAAGTGTTGTATTTTGTAGTTTTTTGGCTTTTTTATTTGCACTTTTCAAATAGAAATAAAAAAACGCACAGACATATTTGTAGAAAAGAATTCATATAAAATCCATTTTTGAGTCTTTTAGCTTCTGAATTTTTTTCTGTAGTAAGCTGAGACGTGGCTAATGCTGTGTTGTCTGTCACCTGTCAGATGTGTTTACAGCAGTGTATTTTAATAATTTTACAGATTTATAACTTGGGCAGAAATAAAAAATCTCCATTCTAGCCTCTGTAACTCTGTCAGTAAGGCCTAGAATCACCCTGACACAACTTGAGTGTTTCCTTTCCAATGATATTAGGCACACCCCTAAGTGTCAAAGTATATGGCAGCTGTACCACTTTTAATTTGGGTATGACGTTTAGACCAAAAAGCATGGAATTTCAAGCATTTCTTCAGCCACTTCTGTCTACAACAGTCGAGAACCATTTTGCAATTATGTAAGCACATAATGTAATCTGAAAACTGCTGCCCTGATTAAAAAAAAAAATGCAACTGATCTCTGCTGGTATTCTGTCTGGAATGGAAATTTCTAAGTGACCCCAAACTTTTGACCGGTAGTGTAGCTAGCTATAAAGCCTATAAAATCAGCTACAGACAGCTGTCATTTCAGCTATCAAAATCGACATGGGGCTAATTTCTGTATACTTTTTCTCTGACTTAGAGAAAAGCATTTGAAAATATTCATGTAAAACTGAAGTTTATTATGGAAAGCTTTAAGTGATAAACATTGTTTTGTCAGACTTGCATTTTATGAATCTCTACATTATGACAATAAGACCCAAGTTGAAATATACCAGTTCCCTAAAGCACAGTCAACAGAACAGAAATTAGATGCAATCCTCCACAGGGCCATAATGTTTCAAAAATTGGTTTCTTCGAATGCCGTGAATCTTATCCCCTTTAATCTGCAAGCTAATCTTTTCTCAAATCACAAGGAAGTTGCTTGTACAATTCTAGGGAGGAAGATTCAATAAAACCTGTCAGACAGTAAATCAGGTCTGTCTGCAGTGGAGCAGCAACATATACTGAAATTGGTCTTCTTTTCTAGGTCACAGGAATGAATAAGGTAAATCACCAACTTGTAATCTGGCTGCTGTCACCTTGTTCCACGACTAAAGGCTTCTTATCTGCGGCGACAGTGCCGGAGCCATTTTGTTTGCAGGGTGTAAATAACGTTACATTGGTCACGGAGCGAGATAAGGTGTTTCATGAAATGTGAGCCACTTTAACAGATTTTGACAGGAAGCTGATATTCTGATATTCCATGGAGTTAATTTGGTTCCAGTGAGGAAAACATAGGAAATGAGATATGGGAATATGTGCAGAAGCTGAGAGATATCAAAATGGGGCTGTGCGTTTTCCCTGATGATGACAAGGGTGTTGTTAATATTGTGTGGATGTGTGAACAGCAGGTCGTCATTTTTTCTTCTTCTTCTTTACATGGTAATATGTGTTATTTAATGAGACTGTTAAAGAGAGAATGGAAGAATGAAGAAGCGAAACTACAGATTTCACACGTTTGGAGCGACGGTTCCCTTAGGCAGCACATTCCCTGTGTTTGTCCACTCTGCTCTCTCCATAATAAACCCCTGGTGTTACAGTCTCTGTGAAGAAAGCTTCTAGCAATAGGCTTCTTTAACAAGAGAGAGAGCCACGTCTGCCCCCGTGATTTGTTATTCAGTGAACCACATCTCTGGAGAAATGGATTTATTGGCATGCCCTCTGCAGAGGAATGGAGGTCGGTCCCTACCTTGGAGATGCCATTTGCAGCTCGATGCAATTGTTAATACGCAGCTTTGAGAAAAGCAGGCAGAAAAACATTCATACCCATTTGGAATTCCAGTGATGAAGAGAGATGAAAAGAGAAGGGTGGAGGGATTAGGAGGGCAGAGGCACAGCCGGTCTTGTGCTTTCTTTCTTTCTAAGCGGTGCTCCACTGTTTCTTACACTTGCTGCTATGACCTTCTGCTGTTTAGGGGAGCAGCTGCAGTCAACCTGCACACATTTCTGTTTGCTCCCACAGCTTGGATGAAAATGTCACCTGTGACCCTGAGAATGTGTGAGGCCTCACAGTTAGAGTGAAGTCGAGACATGTTTGGTTTTTACACCTGGCAGTGCTCCACCTTTATTTGCATATAGTCATATGGCGAGTTGCATGTTGTTGAACATTAAAGCAATAGTTCGACATTTTGGAAAATAAGCTTATTTGCTTTCTTGTCTGTACAATAAATATGAGGCTACCACCAGCAGCCAGTTATCTTAGCTTAGCATAAATATTGGCTAAAAAAAGGGAAACAGCTAGCCCTAAATCCTAAAGCTCACTAATTACCATGGCAGGCGGTCACTGCTCCCTGCCAAGTAGTCCTTTGCATAACAACAACATATTTTTGTACATATTTAAGAAACAAGATCTACATGTTAGTCTGAATACACAAACACTATTACAGTCAGTGCTGTGTGGAAATTACTCTACAAACTGAAATGGAGCCACCAAACGCACCCTACATAAATCAATCTATAACAAGCTATTACATGTTAACGTTACACGTATTTACAAAGAGACCGATCATTGATGGTCTAATGAGCCAAATACGACTCAGCTGACAATTTGTTTTTTTTTTTTGGGAGGGGGGGATTTCTGCTTTTAATGGATAGGACAGCTGAGATATGAAAGGGAGGAAGACATGCAGGAAACCATCACGGGTCGGACTCGAACCCTGGAACTTCTGCATCGAGGAATAAACCTTTACATATGTGCGCCCGCTCTACCAACTGAGCTAACCTGGCCATGGCAACTTTTTTTTTAATGTAAGTAGCTAGCTCTAGCTCCCTCCCCCTAAAACAAGCAGAAATAAGAAAAGAAGCACACTGATGTCTCAGTTTGATGTAATAATTTCATTGCCTTGCTCAGAGCTGTTTCGAATATGTAGGACAGAGTTTTGCATGGAAAACTTTACTGTGCTGTCAGCTTCAAAAACTTGTTCTTTCTTAGCTTGTCATGTGCAGATGAAGCCATTGTAGCACCGCCAATGTTTTTTTATATGATTGCTACACTGTTGCTGCACTTTTCCTTCAGTCCCTAGAGGGACAGTTTGGGAATTTATGAAGTATTAATCCAGGTGAGATGGAAGGTGCAGGAAGTTAACGTTTCTCAAATCGTATGAATGAATTGTTATTTTCAGACAAAGCAACATTTAATTTAAGTTCAGTTTACATTCACCAAAAAAAACCATTCAGTTCTGTTAGCAGATGTGACATAGATTTCTTTTTAAGAGACTGTATCTGTGGTGCACATTTAGCATCTCCTCACCCTCTTTTTCTGTTTTGGCCCATACATTTTCCCTCCCCACTTCTCCTCCTCTCTATACTGAAGTATTTCCCTCGAGGAAATGGTGGCTTAAAGCTATATCCTGATCGATCTCATTGTTTGCTGCCCTCAAGGCGTTTCCTATCCTCAGTGACAGAAAGTTGTATTTTCTCTGTACAGTATGTTACCAAAATAGCCTTGAGACATTCATTAATCAAGCTGGATGGTTGGTAGACTTTTTTTTTTAAGATTAATTTTTGGGCATTTTAGGCCTTTATTTGTATAGGACAGCTGAAAACATGAAGCAGGAGAGAGAGGGGGAATAACATGCAGCAAAGGGCTGCAGGTAAGAGTCGAACCCAAGGCCGATGTGTCGAGGAGTACATCTCTATACATGAGCGCGCGCTCTACAAGGTGAGCTACCCAGGTGCCTGACTTCAGATTTTTTACATGTCCTGCTACAGGCCCTGATGCTCCTCAGTACATACTGAAGCAGACCTTTCTTTGTCTACTAGGAGTGCTATATCATATTATGGTATATCAGTTAATTTATACATTTATACATTTGCATTAAATGAATAGTTTTGGGAAATACACTTATACATTATAAACATATAGCATACCAGCAAAGTGTAATTATTACACTTTGAACAAATTAACACACAAAATATAATGTGTTTAAACAGTGAGTTTTGTTTTTTGTTAGATGGATTTGCTGGCTAGCTGTTTCCCTCGTTTCCAGTCATTTTGCTGAACTAAGCCAAATGCTTCTCTCATCTAACTGATTTTATTTTCTATTGTCCTATTACTGGGAACCACGTAATACGTTTTTAGTAAGATTAATACAGAACTTGATTTTGTGTTGCCCTTATGTTGTACAGTATCAAACAGCTAAGGTAGTCAGTTACTTTGGGACATGAGGAGAAAAGAGCCTCATCAGGATAAACTTTAGGCTTGTAGCATTTCTTTTCTCCTATTTGGTGCACAATTTATCAGAAATTTTGCACAGAAACAATAGTTATTTAAAAGTATGCATAAATATATACAGTACAGGCCAAAGGTTTGGACACACCTTCTCATTCAATGAGTTTCCTTTTTATTTTCATGACTATTTACATTGTAGATTCTCACTGAAGGCATCAAAACTATAAATGAATACATATGAAATTATGTACTTAACAAAAAATGTGAAATAACTGAAAACATGTCTTATATTTTAGATTCCTCAAAGTAGCCACCCTTTGCTTTTTTATTAATAAGGGAAAAACTTCCACTAATTAACCTTGACAAAGCACACCTGTGAAGTGAAAACCATTTCAGGTGACTACCTCATGAAGCTCATTGAGAGAACACCAAGGGTTTGCAGAGTTATCAAAAAAAGCAAAGGGTGGCTACTTTGAATAATCTAAAATATAAGACATGTTTTCAGTTATTTCACACTTTTTTGTTAAGTACATAATTCCACATGTGTTCATTCATAGTTTTGATGAGTCATGAAAATAAAGAAACGCATTGAATGAGAAGGTGTGTCCAAACTTTTGGCCTGTACTGTAAATGTCATAACTGATGATTGTTTTTCATTCTTATATTTGCAAATCACACTACAGGCTGTAGGTGGTGCCAGAGGAGACAGATTTCTTTTTTTAGATTACCTGCTTCATGTAGCTCTACTGGAACATAGGGTCAGTTTCAGCAAATATGACAGAAAGTTAGTTTTATGTCTTACCTACTGCACCTTTTAAGTCTTTAATTATGTCCAGGTAAGCCAGTTTCACTCATGTAGCCAAAAACCTGTATTTTGGATTCAAGCAAGACAACGAGGGTCAGTTTGCGAGGCATGCTTTGCCCTCCTTGCAGCACCGCAAGGTAACACCACAAGACTTTACCAGCACCTCAAACATCACCACAAACTACAATACGATGAAGCCGTACAAGGCAAGAGATCCGAAAGACGTTTCAATTAGCCTATTTACAGCCATGTTCAGGGCCATATTCAGCGTAGTGTGTTAAACTTCTATTTTTGGTAACCTACTTGAATGGCCAGTTGAATTTTAATTCTATAAAATGCAAGCAGTTAAAGAGTGTGTAAAGAAATCATTCTGTTTTTGATAGTGAACTTAAATTGGCCATTGACAAACTCCATTTCTCTAGAGACTGAAGCTGTAGCTGCAGCATGTTGAATGACATGTTTTAATTATGTAAAGAATTGTTCAAGGAGTTCAGATAGAGCCGGTATCAGGGCCATATTTAGTTCAATATGTTATGTCACTATTTTTGGTAGCCTACTGTACTTAAATGGCCAGTATTTACTTTATTTTATACTTTATTCATTGAAGCCTCTATGTTTACAGACTTGTAGTGATACTACTGAGGGTGGCTACTTTGAGGAATCTAAAATATAAGACATGTTTTCAGTTATTTCACACTTTTTTGTTAAGTACATAATTCCACATGTGTTCATTCATAGTTTTGATGATTTCAGTGAGAATCTACAATGTAAATAGTCATGAAAATAAAGAAACGCATTGAATGTGTCCAAACTTTTGGCCTGTACTGTATATATATACCCAAAGGTTTTTTTCTAAGATGTTTGGCTAATGAAAACGTCCATTGCGATGTAGATGAGAACCTGTGGCCAAATCCCCAAGACAGAGTTGAAGAATATGTAGAATACAGTAATCTTATAAAGTACAAGCACGTTGAGGAACACTGCATTTTATGTTTTACAGTACTGTCTTTTCTTTTTTATTTCCTAGCTATTTATTTTTGCTTTGATTCAAATAAACCTATGTTGTGATTGTACTGTATTGTTTTTCATCAATACATTTCAGATTTTGTTCAATGATTCCACTGTCTTTAGTATTCTCTTTACTACTGCAGTACTTTTACAGGGATGTATTTACATCTAGTACCATAATGAAACATGTATCACCTTTTTTGAATTACAATATTTACAGTTTTTTACAATCACTTTGCCACTAATTTCAGAACGTTGATGTCATTTTTCAAAACTCTAGACACAAAACTCACAACCAATGATCAAAATACACATTTTTTCAAAACTATAACACTTGTTTCAATTGCTTGGATACAATACACATAAACCAAAGATCATTTGTTCATTAAACAAAGATCACCTGTTCAATATGACACATCTTAACATCAAAGTACTACTATTTCAAAAAGCAATTCACACATTACATTTCAGATGATTGTCTATTCATTTCATTACAACGATCTAACTATCAATTGATGCAACTGCAAAATGAGAAGTAACTGTTGCATTACTCTTAATGTATAGTTGTATGGAAACAAACAATATACCATGTTTAGATAAAAAAAAAGATATTCAAGATTCAAGATTGTCACCAATTAGCGTGGAGCATGAACCAATTAGACTACATTATCTATGGATGTGATATTTCATCATCATTCTTTACTGTAATGTACTACTGTTCTGTTCTATGCTCCCATGTACCACTTTTGAGACTATTTACAGTATTGACAGTACTGCACTGTATGGATGCATGCCCCTGGAATTGCTCGTTACTGATGATTGCGATATATACTTTATATATATATATTTACAGTATATACATATATACATATACATATATACTTGTACCACATTGTTCGCCATGCCCGAAGGTTTTTTCCAAGATGTTTGGCTAATTGCAATGTAGATGAGAACCTTTGGCCAAATTCCACAAGACAGAGTTGATGAAGACGTAGAAGTACAGTAATCACTTCCTTGTTTTGCTTTTTACAGTACAAGCAAGTTGAGGAACACTGCATTTGATGTTGTACAGTACTGTCTTTTCTTTTCTATTTTGTAGCTAATTATTTAGCTTTGATTCGAACTGTATTGTTTTTCATCAATACATTTCAGGTTTTGTTCAATGATTGGTATTCTCTCTACTACTGCAGTACTTTTACAGGGATGTATTTACATCTAGTACCATAATGAAACATGTATCACCTATTTTGTACTACAATATTTACAGTTTTTTACAATCACTTTGCTACTAATTTCATAACCTTGATGTGATTTTTCAAAACTCTAGACACAAAACTCACAACAGTCATCACTTGTAACACAGGCTATCCAATGTTCAAAGCATTGGATTGTGCATTCATATCTCTAAAGAAGTCTTGCACTTGCACAATCACTGGTTCAAAAAACAAATATATTGTGAAATACTATTGAAACATTACTTTAGATCACCCACACACAAGCTACCCATAATTTCACTGGGTTATCGTTCGTACAATCATTAAATATTGTAGTACAAAATAGGTGATACATGTTTCATTATGGTACAACAAGTAAATACATCCCTTTAAAAGTACTGCAGTAGTAGAGAGAATACTACATACCAATGTGGTATAAGTATATATATATATATATATAAGTATATATATATACACACACATATATATATATATATATATATATATATATATATATATACACACACATATATTTATATATATATATATATACACACACACACATATATATATGTATATGTATATATATATATATATATATATATATATATATATATATATATATATATATATATATATATATATATATATATGTGTGTGTATATATATCATACCTAGAGATTGGCATGGTTTGATTTCAGTTAGTCTAATAGATGGTTTCATTTGCATATAGAGATGATTTTATGGAAAGTACCCCATGCCAATCTCTAGGTATGGTGAAGGTGATGATGTGGGGGGGGCTATTTTAATGCCAAAGGCCAAGGGAACTTCATCAGGATGCATAGTATCCTGGATCCATGAAATAACTGGCTTTTAAAAATAAAAAAATTAAAAATTATATATCTCAATCATCAGTAGCGAGTTGGAAGAATTGGACAAGAAATTCCAAGGGCCTGAATCCATACAGTGCAATTCTGTCAATACTGTAAATAGTCTGAAAAGTTGGTACATGGGACCATAGAAACAGTGTCTGGTAAACAGTAGTACAGTACAGTAAAGGTAGTACATGGGACCATAGAAACAGTGTCTGGTAAACAGTAGTACAGTACAGTGAAGGTAGTACATGGGACCATAGAAACAGTGTTTGGTAAACAGTAGTACATTACAGTAAAGAATGATGATGAAATATAACATCCATAGATACTGTATTCTAATTGGTTCATGCTCCACGCTAACTGGTGACAATGAATCTCGTTATCTTGAAACTTTCATGATCTAAACATGGAATATTGTTTGTCTGTTTCCATACAACTATGCATTAAGAGTAATGCAACAGTTACTTATCATTTTGAGTAGTTGTATGGATTGATAGTTGGATGATTGTAATGAAATGAATAGACAATTATCTGAAATGTAATGTGTGAATTGCTTTTTGAAATAGTAGTACTTTGATGTTAAGTTGTGTCATATTGAACAAGTGATCTTTGTTAAATGAACAAATGATCTTTTGTTTATGTGTATTGTATCCAAGCAATTGAAAAAAGTGTTAAAGTTTTGAAAAATGTGTATTTTGATCATTGGTTGTGAGTTTTGTGTCTAGAGTTTTGAAAAATGACGTCAAGGTTCTGAAATTAGTAGCAAAGTGATTGTAAAAAACTGTAATGATTGTACAAACAATGACACAGTGAAACTATGGGTAGCTTGTGTGTGGGTGATCTAAAGTAGTGTTTCAATGGTTTTTCACAATCAATTAGTTTTTTTTGTTTTCTGAACCAGTGATTGTGCAACTGCAAGATTTATTTAAAGATATGAATGCACAGTGCAATGTTTTGAACATTGGACAGTCTGTGTTATAAGTGATAAGTGATGACCGTTTTGAGTTTTGTGTCTAGAGTTTTGAAAAATGACATCAAGGTTGTGAAATTAGTAGCAAAGTGATTGTAAAAAACTGTAATATAATCAGACAGGTCAGTCACAGCTTTTTCCCATCCTCAGCTTGTTAATTGTAACACAAGTGGCTTTGGTGAACAAAAACACTGCAACCTTTCCAATCTAGAAGCACTAGACCTGAAATACCAAACCTGCCTCAAATTATCTCTGTCTTTGAGGCCTGCCATCTGTGTGTGTGTGTGTGTGTGTGTGTGTGTGTGTGTGTGTGTGTGTGTGTGTGTGTGTGTGTGTGTGTGTGTGTGTGTGTGTTACTCAGGGGAAAGTAAGCTTCATCCGGCCACAGAAGATGGTCTTTACTTAAAGGTGAAGGAGTCTCACAGCTGCTCTGTTTCAAAGACGATTTACACAAAGTTACTTGACAAAAATCTCTTCATAAAACTTTTTAGGTACTGGATCACCTGGGACCATCAATGTTTTCTTCACACACCGAGACAGCAATTAAAGCACAGAAAAAGTACTACCGGGATTACTTTTTACCACAGACATGGCCCACTCTATTTATTCTGTCTTCTTGCATGATTGTGTTCTACAAAATGTCTGTAGACATCCTTTAGTTATATTTTCCTATCTTAGCTACCCCACTGTAACTTCTTTATAACAGAATCAGAAAATTCCACCTCATAATCTTTATTAAAATGTTGCTGAACACATTCACTGAGTAAACCAGGGAAATTAAAGCTGTATGATCACTGGCACCACCAAGTGGTGACTGCAAAAAAGAAAACATCTCATTTACTACACGTGGGGAGTCAGTGAAGTTGACACAAAACCTTCCTGTACACTTGTATTACTGTAATATTGTAAACTAAATAAGCAGTGATTCAGGTGGTTAAGTAGACAATAACCTTGTGGTCCAGATGTTTAGGAGCCAAACTAACCTATAACTCAGATAGTCACATTCAGTTTTCACAGCAGAGTTAGTGAGATATTTTGAACAACGTTATGACAAGTTATCTACGGATAGAGTATAGTTTCCTCTGAGACTTCCTCTGTAAACTACAACAACCCACAAACAATCTTATTACATACACCATGAAAAGCACAAAGAAATCTAGATAAACCCAAAAGCAGGATGAGAATGCAATCGATCACCACGCTGTTCACAGCATCAACCTCCACCACATGTTAAGAAAGAAAACCACAGAGAGATTAACTCAGATAGTTAAATATAGCACATTTTATAGTGTTGATGCAGTTCTATCCAAATCTTCTCTAGTTGAACTAAGTGCGGCTGATTTGAATAAAGCAAACAGGAAAAGGATGTTGCTCTGAGTTTCTCAGAAACACAAATTTCTGAAAATGAATTATTTAAATATCCTTTAGAGGAGACTGTATTAGGTAGTTGGTTACTGAATCTAATTTGAATAAAACAAATAGGAAAAAGATGTTGCTCTCAGTTTCTCAGAAACAAAAATTTCTGAAAATGAATTATTTAAATATCCTTTAGAAGAAACTGTATTAGGTAGTTGGTTACTGAATCTTTATTGTTTTTATTATAAACAAATACCACAAAAAGCCAACAGTGAGTTGATCCAACTGTATTGAGTATTAGTAGTATTGGTTGTATTAGTAGTATTGACTGTGTATCTAACTCCTCTGTACCATAGAGCTCCCAAAACTATTAAAAACACATCAATGAGCCACATTGTTGCATTGTGACATGTTTTTTTAATAACGTAACGAACATGGGCTCTGTAGTCGAACTCACATTTACTGTCCTGCTGCCGTAAATACTCAATGGTGTGCCAAATGTGTGCTATTCCACAGCTGAAAATAGTCCCCAAAACCTCAACAAATGCACTAACTTAACTGCTGTTTAAGTAACGTGCTAAAAACTACAATGCCTAGCTGTTTTAGTAAATTATTATGCCTTATTTAAACAGGTAGTCTCATTGAGATTACTGTCTGTTTGTGTACAGTCAACATACTTCAACCTACAGTATATAAAAACGTTAGATAAAGATACACAATGCAAACATAATTAACAAACACAATGGACAACAATGAAACAAAAACAGTTTCAACTTTATTAACTTTAAGTTTTTTTTTGTATGTCATTTTATTTGTAAAGAGTAACATTTTTATTTTACCAAGTTTGTACTTTACTGACCAAATTATGTCATCTGATTTCTCCATATTAGTAGGAGTGGTTTTACTATTATTTTTGTCTTCTCTGTACATGCAACATCTTTTGGATATTTGTACGTCCTTGGTTAGGTTGGGGTTAGGGCGTTAGGGTGTCTCCTCTGCTGAGGTTTCTTCCTTTTTTCCCCTTAAAGGTGCTTTTTGGATGTTTTTCTTTATCTGAATCAATTGCTTAATATGTTGTGTCATATGTTGTACAGATTGTGACTTAGATTGTGAATTTGGATTATATGAATAAAACACACTTTACTTGGCTTGACTCAGATTGGATATGTGGTACATAAAAAACCCATAAAGGGTATAGGAGTAGGGTTTGAAAAAGCCTCAACCTGACAATAACCTGCGTGTGAAGGTTTTCCTATAAGTTATTTTACCATATTTGTTAGTATTATTAAATCCTCACATTCCCAGTATTTCAAGCATGGACAGCACATCTCCTGTTAGCAGCAGTGTTAAATGTTATTCCCTAATTGCAGCCGTGGATCTCACGGTCTGCAGAGGATCTCATGATGGTTTTTTTACACTCAGGCCCGGATCAAGTCATTACAGGCATCGTGCAGTCAATTAACTTCCATTCTCTGTCCCGTCGTGTCCTTTAAACCACTCGAACCTCATGTGTCGGACTCAGGCATAACACTTTGAGATCCATGGATTATATGAATGGAGTGGCTGTCTAGCTCAGGCACTGCAGGAAATGAGGATGAAATAGGCTGCACCTGCTTGAAGTTAATGGGGATGGATTGTGTCCGGGGTGATATAGAGCCACATTTACTGGAGGCCGCAGCCGCAGTGAGGACCTGAACTATGAGCCTGCTGAACTACAGCAGCACGGGGAGACTGATGCCTGCTCTCCCAACAGGCTATTACACATGTGACCGGACCAGAGGTGGCACGGAAAGAAAGGACCAGGATTCAATGGTCGACAGGTTGCAGTAATTAGACTTGACCATGCTGCTGCTCATCCATTATTCCTGGTCCCACTGTTGCTCATTTGGAATTGCCAGAGAAATGCCGTGCTTCCACCTAGCATAGAGTGTGTGTGTGTGTGTGTGTGTGTGCTTGCATGGATACAGTAATATAACCCATAGAGTTTTTGCCCTTTACCTAACAAATGTAATTTGACCAGAGGGTAAAAGTAATGTGACTGCTCTAGTTTCTGCAGTTGTCCCAGAGTCTGACTTACAGTAAGCGTGATTTCTGGTTCTCCGTTAAATCAACGCCGTGGCTACTAATGTAGCTACGTGAAGATACAGACCTTAGTTAAATTGTTCGAGAGGTTTACTCTGTGCTACGGTGTAGGGTCCGGCGTAAACCTCTCGAAAAATTAAACTACACGTCGCGGCGACGTATGTCGTTCGGCTGTGGCAGCGTTGCATTTCCCCCCACTCATTTCCGGGTTCTCCTTCTCCATAAACAACATGAAATCAAGGAGAGGGTTAACTTTTCCTGCTACAGATTTCCCACTGTGGTCAGAAAGCACAGGGGACACACTTTGTTTCTCCCACTATGCCTCTAGTGTCGGTACTCGCTACAAAGCTAATCACCATTGCTCTCTTATTTGCTCTACCACACACTCCCCACACACACACACAGATGCCGGCCCTGCTATTCTCTTAAAGAGAGTGATGCACACACCAACGCTCAAGTAAAAAAGTCAGGCCACCTGGGTAGGCTACGGCGAAAGCTCTGCGTGGAGCCTCCACAGAACCATAAGTCACGCTTTAGTTTCAGCATTTTAGGAAAATTATGTTGTTGTTGAATGCAGTAATAATGGTTTTGTACTGTAATGCAATGGCCTGACCATCGGCAACAATTTGGGTCCAGTGTTTTACTCAAGAACACTTTGACATGAGGAACCAAGGATTGAACCACCAACCCTACAATTAGTGGATGACCCACTCTACTGCTGAGCCCAAGCCACCTTTTATTTAATTGTAATTTATTGGCATCTTACTCCTTTTTACACTTTATGTTCAGTATTATTTCTATATACCAATGGTGGATTAAAGTATTTCATCTTCCAAATACTTTGAAAACGCCTGTTTGTTTGTTTTAAATAAAAAAAATAAAAAAGTGTGGTGTTTCTTTTTGAGTATTAGCAATGTAATGTAATGTAGAGTGTAGCCCCCAACTCACATAACATTTGAACTAAAGTGAACAAATAAAGTCTCTCATGTTCTTATTTAAATTTTATTTGTTGCATTTCATAAATGTGCATTTACATATTTTTCAGCATGAAGGTCTAAAAAGCAGCCTTCTCCAAATTCTGGTGGAGACATGTTGGTCTTAAAGTACTCAAATTAATATATATTAAGTCTCAAAATACTTAAATCAGTCTATAAAATACCCAACATGTATTAGTTTTTAGGTTGTAGAATGGAACTCCTCCCATGTTGCTAAACCCCCCCCCAAATTCCCAGAATAAATAAAAAGAACATGATCTCGGTGTACTCAGTATTAACTGCAGTATTAACTTCTCAAATACCCTTACACATAATTGCAAACTAATAGAATACATTAAGGACAGCCTTATGTGTAGCTATTAATTAGATAAAAGATGTGACTACAGACAACTTGAGAGCAAAGCAAGTGTTCTACACTGCAATTGAAAATTTAAAGTAGCCTTTATAAAAAGAAGAACCAGACAAAATGTCAAATTTTATGGTTCCTAACACTATTATTAAGTGAGGAATACTGTTTGCTTGTTGTTTTATTTAAACAGAAAACACATGCTGATGGTATCTGTGTTTCTCACAACAGGCAGATGGAGCATAGATGAGAGCTGTACGGCTGTTGGCCAGGTGCACCCCATTAATAGGAAATGAATGCATGAGGTACGATTCTTGGAAAATGAGCACTTTTTGCATTTCCGCATGTTTAATACAGACTGTTCAGGAAATTATATAAAAAATGTTTAATGTTTTTGTGTTTTATTTATTTATTTCAGACGATAAATCTGAATAACAAAATCCTAAAAATACCTGCAACAAATGATGTTGAGTCCTAAACTTTGTAACATGCCTACAGACAACCAGCTGATTCATAAAGTATCATCAATAAAATGTTATTTCACAAGACATGACAACACATAATTATGTAATGTCTTTGAATTTCCTAGAGAGTGATGTTGGTAGAAATGAAATCTTTCATTCACTGTATATCCTTATGTCATGATGAGAGAAGCTCTCAGGCTGCTGAAACATTTCGTAAGTTACTCAGTAGTCTTGCATTGCCAGACCTATCTTCACAGTGCTGTGGAGTAAAATGGCTGCACTACAGATACATTCTGGGATAGAAGAAAAAAACCAAAACACTCTGGTTTGTTTGCATTTCTTTAAACCAATCACAATTGTCTTCGGTGGTCGGTGCTAAGATCTGAAATAGTCACAGGAAGGAAGTTATTCTGGTGGAACATTTGCACCCCGCAAAAGAAAACGCCACATAAAATATTAAATGAAGTTAACTGTTCACACAATACAGTAACGTGAGCAGTTTAAACTAGCTGGATACATGCTTAAACATAATTTGCTCTAACCAGTGTGTCGCCGTGTGTAATCCACAGCGATCCCTGCCCATTGATCTTAAAATGTCCTCATTGCACAATCCAAATTTTCTTAAAAACTTGACATTTTCAGTATGTAGCTTGCTCAAAGGTTGTCATTTCCCATAGCAAAGGGGTTTTGAGAACGGCAACACACAGAGAGTGGAAGCAGAAGGGAAAAGCCTGACATAATACATAATGAATGAATAAATAATGAATAAATGTATCAAAAGTCTGATATTGCTTCGAACTTTGTTGTGTCTCTTTTCCTTTTAAATTTAGAATTGCTTCTTTAAGTTTATCACTTTTTGGAGTCCTTGTTGTTAATGACCCTATTCTGCAAAAAAACACAAGATCAAATATACTTTATTTATTATGTCCAATACTTTATGATAAATACATGCACAACTAATGACATTCCCATCATTCTCAGCTGTAGCTTCTGTTTAGTGCTAAGTCGCAAATGTTAGCATGCTAACACGCTAAATTAAGATGGTGAACATGGTAAACATTACACTTGCTTAACATCAGCATGTTAGCATTGTTATTGTGAGCATGTTGTGAGCATGTTAGCAGGCACAGCTGTGTCTGAGTACAGCCTCACAGCTGCTAGCATATGATACATGGAGATGGAAGTCATGCAAAACACAGTTGTTACTCTGCACGCAAACATTTTAAATCACATCTCCAGCACATAAGTCTTTTAGTGGATGCACATTTGGTGATGATATTAACGTTATCGGGGCCCGAAAACACCTCCACATTAGCTTAACTAGTAGAATAATATCTTGGGCTGCTGATGATTTGAAGGTGTCTTCTGAATGGGAAGCGCCGCTCCAAGCCTGCTAATAATCAGCTCTCAGCTCATTAGCCTGGGCTCCTCTCATTCAGACACACATCTTCCTGAGACTACACACCACAGCAGGGAAATGACTGGGATAAATAAGGAATAATAAAGGAATCGGTCTGGCTGCGAGTTGACCTAAATATGGGGCTCCTTGCTGTCATGGAGGCTCTGCCAACACACTGCTACCATTATAATGAATGGAGCAGAGAGACTGGGAGAGACTACAGTACGATCACACTAATGCTTGGGGAGGAGGACGCTCTTTTGTGGTTGAGTTCATACTGAGGCTTGTTTCAGTAAAACTTTTGCATGCTGTGATGACCCACAGGCTATTTTTGGAGCAGCATCATTTGCCAACAATATTATATTTAGTTTTTACAAACCCATGAATAAAACAGGAGTTGATTGCAGAGGACTGGTTCTCAAAAATAAAACATCCTCTTCCTCCGATTATTCACAATAAACGGACTGAGTTTCTATGTAGCTAACATGAAAGACATCTAGTTCAGCGAAACAAAGAACAATATCGATGTAGGGGGGGAAAAAAACAATGTCAGCATGACCTTTCAAACTGCAGCACATTAACATCGACCACGCAATGCAAAATAATACTTTTCCTCCTTAAAGGTGTAATTATAATGAATAACTTGATTAAATACAGTCAAATGGCAAATGAGTCATTTTTGAAATTCTTGACAATCAGAAAGTGTTCTCATGTGGCTAGACATCATCTACGTATATACTTCCTCTGCTAATAAAAAAACCCAAACCTCCCCATTGTCTTTTAAAGCTGATGGACCACGGCTCTTCACAAAGTTCACAAAGCCATGACACATTGCTGCAGTATCAGATCAGGTATCTTCCTTCATGAGGATAATATTTCATGTACAGGACATTCATTTTCTAGTCAACTTCAGCGGTGAGCCGCTGCCGGTCTTTGTCCATCCATCATCTCCTGACCTTCAGCTCTGTGGCCTGACGGCAGCCCGGGGCACAGGCAGAGTGACTAATGTCATCTCAGCTGCCTCCTCCCAGCACCAAAGCACCCTGATATCCATCCAGTATTATCCGACCCTGGCGTCTACAGATTTCTATCACTGCTCCCAGCTTTAATTATTCACGCTGCTGAATCACACTCTCACAAGAGATAGCCAGATTGGCCAGACTGCCTGCCCTCTCCCTCTCTCTGATCGTCTATCTGATCTATCTCATCTTTCTCTTTTAAACTGTAGATTAGAAAAGACAACTGGTGTTCGCCGGTGACCAAGTTTAGTCTATACAGTAACTAAGCCAAGACAAGATCAATGGTGTAGGTTTGGTTTCAGAAGTGGGGAGTATACAATGGAGTCAGCTAAAAAAAAAACTTGATAACACATTCCAATCATGTTTTCCGTAGTCTATATCCACGACGTTCCACTTCCGGGATTGCTCCGTTGCCACCGGAAATTCCGCCTGATGACACTCTTTTCGGCCGGATGTCCGTTACCTTCCGCTTTCTTTGTGTTGGAATTCTTTGTGTTGGAACTCTGGTGGATTTATGAGGACTATGGTTAACTGCTCCTCAGATCTCTGCAGGGTAAATCCAGACAGCTAGCTAGACTATCTGTCCAATCTGAGTTTTCTGTTGCACAACTAAAACATTTGAACATACACATGTTCCACCAAAACAAGTTCCTTCCTGAGACTATTTTGCAGCGGCACCATGCCTCCATCTGGCGCTTAGCGCCACGCAAGACGATTGCAATTGGTTTAAAGAAATGCCAATAAACCAGAGCATGTTTTTCTCCCATCCCGGGATGGTGTCTGGACTAGCCAGACCCTCCTCCGCAGCGCTGTGGAGAAAGGTCTTTTCCATAACGATGATAGTCAAATGAAAGAATAAGAAAAGTTGTGTAAATGTCTGAAACACCCTGTATCTTTCCAACGTTGGAATTGAGGGGAATTTCTGTAACTTTCCGAAACCAACAATCCTACAAGAGAAGCCCACTTCATGCAGCTATTGGCAAGGTGTGAGAGCAGGTTTCTTCTCTCAAGATCTCTTTTTTCACTCTGCACACTGTGGTGTCTTGCTACAGCTAGATTTTCCTTTTTTCCAAGTCTGTAAAATTTTCTCCCTACCCTAACCAAGTTGGTGCTCCCCAAAAGTCTCAACATGTCAACGACAATGTAAAAAATCTTACATAAATATATAAAAGAAAATTTGTTAAAAGTTAGGTAATTCTTTTATAAGAAACATTAGCCCACATTTACCAGTTATTCTGTGTATAGCAGGGCCTCCTCTGCAGCTGTTCATACATGGTAATCTTGTACTTGATGTGGTTACTCACTATCACATGCATCCTTCCTGTGGAGCTGGAATTCAACATCATGACTTTATCTTCAGTGAATGCATGAAATACTTGAGTTTTATTAACCTATGAAAATCCTGAAATTTCAGTCACATGCACACACCACACCAATATTCAACCTCTGTGTTCCTCACCCCCCAGGCTGGGACTCTGGATCCTATTTCTTAGTGACAGGTCCAGGACAAAGGAGGGGAGGTCGGTTCATTTTTTGGCTGCTGGGAGGAGGACGAGGGGGGGTTGAGGACACAGGATGAGCTGCCAGATTGACAGGCCGATGGGGCTGTCGCTGGGGGCCAAGGTGTAGAGATGTTTGGGGAGTTGGCGTTTGCGGCTCAAAAGATAAGCATCAGTGAGAATATGAGAGGCTAGATGGTAATCTTTCACAGGAAGTCAGGCTATACCGTTGCAGAAGAAACCACAGGAGAGAGGCTGACCTTGTGCGCCTGTGCTCAGCTGCATCGCTTTTCAGAGGAGGCCAGGCCCTCCAAGCTGCTACAGACAGGAAGATACTCCGTCATAGTACTGCCCTGCTTAACATCAAAGGCAAGTCAGCTCGAGAGTTTATGTGCTGATCATAGAGAAGAGAGAGTTTTAATCGAAACGTAAGATGCTTAGCTGAAAAATGCTAAATTGTTCTGAAGAGCTGAGGTGATAATTCTGTGTATATTTGTCACTACGAGCGATGTCTTTCACATTACACAGTCATTTGACCCATTGCTAATATAAAATATCGAACCTCATTAGGGTTCCCAAATATCCCACTAAAATATAATTTTGCTAACTACAGCTTATTACAACTTGGGTTCAATTACGTAGCTCTTCCATCAGTTCTATTGGTTATGATAGCAAAATACTCTGTACCAACACTGCTAAAGATTGGTCAGAAGGGTCAAGAGACATGGGCAGTTAGTCATTCATACAGGTTGTATACAAACCTCCAGTTGAGTCAAACATATTTGGAAAAGCAACAAATTATTAACAAATTCTTACCTAAACTATCTCTCAAAGTTTACCGACCAACTTCCTGGTTCAACATTGACCTAGAGTGTTTGCCATAGTTGTGTGCAGTTATAGTTCTCCTATGCGATGAGGGATTTTTAGCAACTGCAAAGGTTCAATTCAATTCAATTCAATTTTATTTATAGTATCAAATCATAACAGAATTATCTCGAGACACTTTACAGATAGAGTAGGTCTAGACCACACTCTATAATTTACAAAGCCCCAACAATTACAGTAATTCCTTCAAGAGCAAGCATTAGCAGTCGCTATTGCGACAGTGGCAAGGAAAAACTCCCTCTTGGGAAGAAACCTCGGCAGACCCAGACTCTTGGTAGGCGGTGTCTGACGGGGCCGGTTGGGGGTGTGATGGCGATAATAGTCGCATTAAAGATAGTGGAACAGTGACTTTGAAGGTAGTCGTTGTAGTTCATGTCACAGCAGGACGTTGTGGGATGAAATGTGGCGCTGCAGAGCATGGGTGGGTGCAGCAGACGCAGCAGGACGCGGCCGGGCGTTTGAAGGGAATCGCAGAGCATAGCTCTGTGAAGAAGAAACATAAGGACTCCGGGGAGTAAACTCCCCAGAGCTAGGTTAGTAACAAGCAGTTCTGGGACAGGATGCATACAAAAGGAAATGAATGAAAACATTGATGAGAGGCTGTACTGTACTGCCTCCCTCTACTCTCACTATATTATTGATTATATGATCAATAAATCTGATGACTACGAAGAGAAGCAGGTGGGCCGGGTTAGGCGGACGCTGCAACTCCTCACTTCTTAACTATAAGCTTTATCAAAGAGGAGAGTTTTCAGTTTATTCTTAAATGAGGTGATGGTGTCTGCCCCCCTAACCCAAAAAAATAAAAATAAAATAAGAAATTGAGGTGCACTCACTTTTGGTTAAACCTCCAAATAAAGTGGTAGCCAATCTGGATAAACTCGTGGCTTGTTTACAACAACTACATGTTCATGTCTGTTGCCCTGTTGGACCAATTTCTTATTTTATTTTTATTTTTATTAGAAATTTCAGCATTACATTGTTGACCACAATGTTATCACCACCGATATAACCAATGGCTGGAGCTACGTGTATAAAAACAGGTTATAATAGACCAGAGTCTTCCTTTAACCATTGTAATATGTAGCCTGAGTGACCCAAAAAGGTATTCTCTTCCCTTAGGGTTGTAACCGTGGTGAGTGTTGCACATATTGTTTGAGGTCACAGTTTTTTGAAGTTGAGAGAATGAGAATGAGGCTTTTAGGCAGAATATGACCCGTATAATATCCTAGGCGAGCAGCAAGGTTTTTAAATAAGACTGAGTAATGCTCCTATATCTCTAACTACTGTCAATGTGCCCGGTTCATGGGCCAATAAAACCCAGCTGCATGGCCGGTGTTGAAAATATTCTCAGCATGATTCAGCAGATTGTTCTGCCTAATTTTAGCTGTTATATACTAACAATTAATAGCTTAAATGCAATGCATCTCAATATCTGAATTTTTGGTTTGTGTGTTAACCAGCATATCATAAAAACATCATGCTGATATTAAATGTTGTAACTGAGTTGTAATCTCAGTGCTGAAAATGTGACCATAGCTTTTTTAAGTATTATCTGTGACAGTAGATTCTCATTAAGTGTTTATTCAATAAACTGAAAATATTACCCTCAAGTGAAAGATCACTTGAAAGGTTAAGCTTAAATAAGATAGGCCTACTATCACAAATTGTAATTTGGTTTTACCTTCTTGTTTGATATAAAAATGAAGCCAGATGATGACCTGATTGTAAGAGTAAATGTCACCCTGCTTCCTTTTGCACTTTGCAGAGCAGAAAATGTTGAAATGTCACCATGTTACTGCTCAAATTAAGAGAAATAGCTGTAGAATTGGCAGATTCATTTGACCCTGATTTAATGAACAAATGGTCTGAGCCTGGTTTTCAGATATAGTCTGGGAGCTTGCACATTTACATTTTGCAAAGCTGTTGCACTCACACTCGCAAAAGTTGTCAACACTGCATGACAAAAGCTAATATAGGAAACATCAAGGTTGAGGCTCTTGGTCAAACCCTCAATGGCTTTTCATATATATGAATAGGATGATCAAGAAACATTATTAAAAAAAATGAAAAACCCAGAACACAAACAATGGTTCCGCAAAATATTTGAAATCAGAGCGACGATGCAGAAGAAGAAGAAGCCCTCCGCAAACAAACCTTTTACTGTCTAAACAACAGTGAAGACCTCGGGTTATAGGCCAGTTATTCACCACACAGGAAGTCATTTTGGGTTACTGCAGTGGGCTGCCTAACTCCGACAGTCAGACTTTAAGCAGCCTTGGGGTTTTCTGTACGTCTGAGCGAGGGAAATAAAAACTGCAGACTATCTATTTCTGTAACCAAATACATGCAACCAAATAGGCAGAATTTGCTGGACACCCACTGATGCAGGTGTGCCCTTGTTGTACAAGTCTTCGGAAAAGGTAAATAACTGCTGTATTTGTCAATGTGTAGAAAAGCATCAAAAAGTTAGTCCGTAGTAAAAATAGATGCAAAGGACAAGTATGGAAATATAAAAAGACAAGCTTTGAAATGCAGTATTTTCTGCTAGAGTTGAAAATTCAGCTTTGATTAAAATTCTGTTTAACGCATAGTAATCTTCATTTTTTATGTGAATTTTGTATTGGGGGGCACGTTTAGTCACAATGCTATAAATCAGTCTGACTATGCAAAAGGCGCAAAACTCATTGCTATAGTTGCATGTAATACTGATAAATTTAAACGTCTTTGTGTTCACGCTAAATAACAGACATCTTCACTGCAAGATTTAAATGTAGTGATAGTGATATACTGTATACTTTACAGCAGATGGACTTGAAAAACCTCTTTTTCATCTTTTTATCCAAAGTTGTAAAAGCAAAAGCCTCATATGAAGTTAAATAAATAAATAAATAATTTTTTCTTTTCTTTCTTAATATGGGTAAATTTAAATCCCTATTTACCTGTTGTTTATATTGTATTTGAAATAAAATATAAACAGGTAAATAAGGAATTGTATTCATATAAACCTATTAACCTTAATTCAGTCCGAGAAGCACTTAACATAGAGACATACATTTAATCAGAATGACTGACTAATCCTGGAGGCTCAAAATACACTTATTGTCATTAAATATTTGAACAAATCTGGTACTAACTTTAAAAAGAACTGTATAAATACATATTAACTGACACAAAACAAATTAGCATAGGATTAATTTAACACATAAATATCACCACCAGTGACAATTATAGCAACAACAGTGAGTGCCATTTTATGACAATTTACAGTGTTTCCCAGTTTGATCCCTGTTGATATTGTTTTGCTCCTTAGACTGAGCTCTTTCTCGCTCTCTGCAGTTGATACTTTCTTGATGCCCGTAGCAAAGCTAGGTCAAAATCCTTAAGTAGTCTGGTGCTTTGAGTTGCCACAAATTCTCTGCACCCAATTTCCACGGGGCAGAAGTTTCTTTTCCAGACTAACTGCTCAACCTCAGACGCTGGCTCCAAGTACCTAATCTCTTTCCTTTTCATACGTCTCATCCAACACCACTTCCCATGGCCCAGTAAGCTCTGCAAATTAGACAGACAGCCCTGCTGAGTGTTGGACCACACTGTCAAATCCAATACTGAGTGTGATTCTCCCTTTTGGGACTGTGAGTTGGTAGCCTGTAATGTTTCCTGGCATTTTCACAATCCTCACTTCTATTTTAGGTAGGTTTCCTTCCTGCTTCCTGTTTTGTTTTCCTTCAAAGCCAAAAGGATTGAAAGAAAAAAAAAACTGTCAATCAAAGAGTGATTGATTGGTCCTGACCCAGTGGCTCTCTTCTTGCTTCTCTCCCTGGAAACATGATTTTAAAATATCATACATACATATAACATAATATGTCTTAAAAAAGCTCATAAATGGAGGATACGTGACAAAGACCCACGTATAAGTCTCAGCTTTCTTTTCCATTCAGATTCAAATCATATTCCTGACACTGTGGAGCACTAAAATTCTGGCACTTTGTTTGCACTATTGAAAAATAAAGCAACACAATGTTAAAAAGTGCATACATATTTCTGTGCTTTGTTACAAAGCGTAGACCGTTTGCACATATCAAGCCAAATCGGGCATTGTTTGGATCTGCAGGTGTTGACAATTGAATAGTCTGGAGAGACAAACCAATTTTCATTTTCTTCACTTGACTTATAGGTTTAAGATAAATATTTTGAAGAGAAAATGGTGAAACCAGTCCTGCTTCCCTTACTTACAGAGAGATTATCTGAGATGAATCCTGGGACACTTATACCAAGATGTTATGCTGGGAAGAATTAAGTGCAGCATCTGATACTGTTGCTCTGTGAGCATCTTACTAATTCTTATTCATGAATACTAGTGGGTTTCTACTTCATAAAACTCCTTCAGACTAACAAAAGCTTTGTATCGTATCTTTTAGTTTGTGATTACATTTTTTTTAACAGAATACAAAACATACAACTCACACCATGAACACCCCCCCGTCATCAGCACCCACCCAGAGAAAAATCAAAAAAAATGACAATAACCACAATATTCAAAACCATTCAACAGAATAGCAACAAAAAAGACAATAAACCATAAACCAAATAAACATGTATAAATGACAAAACCATAAGCCCATCATACACGTCTCTCCCCAGCACAAAGCTTCCTAGGCGTCCTCCAGAAAATTCTGTTACTTTCCCCATTTTCTTGTATTGACATCCAATCTGGCTAATCGTTTATATGAAATCTTTTCAAATGCCCACGCTCACAGGCCTACTCCTGGATTGACGGCACCCCTTCATTCCTCCATCCTCTTAAAATAATCTCTCTGGCTATCATTAAAGTAGTCTGGACCCAGCTTCTCATGTGCTTCTCCATCCCGTTTAGGAATGACCCATCTCCCAGAACAAATTATCTTGGGTTGAATGGAACCTGGGTCCCTGACATAGATTATCATGTATCCAACACCAAAATTCCTGGACCTTATCACAGGACAATAGGACATGAAGTAATTGTCCATCCTCTGTCTTACATTTCCAACAATTTGGTGTGTCTTTCAGACCAATTCTAAACAATCTGGAGGGAGTTAAATAGAAGCGATGCATAAACTCACATCGCGTGACATAGTTTTAATATTCCTACAGAGTCCGTCCCACTACTCATCATCTAGTGTAATACTCAGATCCCTTTCCCATGTTTTTTTGAGGGCTGTCCAGGTTCCATCACCTAGGTTCTGCATAAGCATAGAATAATACCCAGAAGCCTCATGACCTTTTCCATATTTCAACAACACCTTATCTAAACATTCTGGTGTCTTCGGGGCTGAAGAACTAGACCCAAAAATCCTCACTAACAGATGGCGAAGTTGCAAATATTTCCAAATTGCTGTACCACATCCTCAAAAGATTTCAATATGCCACGGAGATACAGTTCCCCAAGTGTGACAACTGTATTGTATCTTTTAAGGTGGAGTCTGCAATTCTCGAGAAAGATTGTTAAAATTCTAACTCAACACCCAAACAAATACACCCCTGCTGTCAGTGCAATACAGTATGTCACATAATTTGCTGCCACATTAGCATCTTTTCTACACTATGCTGATGACACCTGACTCTCTCTTGACAAAGCAAAACAAATTATATTAATTGACTCTGCTCTGTTGAAGCAAAACAACTATGTGATTTTTGGTGAACAACAGCCACTGTGACTGCAATTAACAACTACGAGATAGTCAGCAATGTCAGTTGCAGCTATATCTCTCCAAAGATTAGCTAACATTAGCAACCTCAAGCTACGTTTCATTCAAGACCAAGTGAGGCAGTAGTTGCAAAACCTCGGAATGTACTGACTGAACAAGGATGTTTAATTTGTTTATTAAACAAGCGTTTACTTTGAAAGAGGGACCTCGTGTTACTTTGTCTTTCAACGGTTATACAAAGTATCACTTTACTGAGTACTGAGTGATAAATATGTAAACAAACAATTCAATTTAGACAACTAAATACATCACCACAAATCAAACAAAGCAATCCTTAAATCTTTAGTGATGTTCTTCCCCACTATAATTATATTATTTATATTATTATTTCTTTTAATCCAAAGTTGTAAAAGCGAAAGCTTAATTTGAAGTTATATAAATATATATTTTATGTTTTCTTTCTTAAATTAAAAACATTATTAACGTTTTGTTTATATTGTATTTGAAATAAAATATAAACAGGTAAATAAGGACTTTAAATCATTAAGCTAAATTCAGGCTGAGAAGCAGTTAACATAGAGACATTTAAGTAAATTAGAATGACTGACTAATCCTGGAGGCTGAAGTGAGATGTTGTAAAGATTAACACATTATATAATTTTTTTTGTATTCATATGTTTCTATGTTTAAGAAACATCTGTCCTTTTTGTGTAAAAAATAAAATTATAGATCTGTCAATATTTGAAAAAAATGTGTTCCACAATAAATTCAGCTATAGTTTCTTTACACTAAATGTTAAAACTTTAATTCAGATCAACAGACTGAGGAGCCCGGTGAGAACAGCAAGGGGCCACAAACAGCTCTGTTTTGTTGTGTATAAAGACCTCGTTCTTCTGCATGTGTAAGTGTTGAGGAAGAAAAGTCCAAGGACAAATTGTGTTGGAAGGCCACATTCTTCAGCAGAACACCAAACTAATGATGTTTTTTTATTTCTGTTTCAGCCCCTCGTTAACTGCAGAGAGAGAGGGGGAACAGCCATGAGTCTGCTGCTGTGATAATGGTGAGTTATGGCACCCGTATCCACAGCGTTTCCCCGATGGTTCCACGTGAATGTTCCGAGGGGAAACTTTGGGAGTTGCAGCCCCCTGTGTAATTACCTTTTAGCACAGAAATGATGAAGGAGTGAGATTCTGTTCTGCCATTGTTAGTGCACAGCAAGAACAACACAGAGCAGACCAGGATTATGATTCATAACTATTGTTTTGGTTGGAATTATACAATTAAACTATGAAGTAATATTTACATTTATTTAGTCTTACTTATTAATAGAATAATCATCTCTCAAATTCACGAAAGCCCATTAGATTGATAATATGTTAATGTCATATTAAGGAGTCATTGGAATACATCTACTGTACAAAAGATAACAAATCATGTCTTTTAAAATTAAAGTAGTTGTTTTTAACTCCACATACATGTCTTATTATGATTATAAATACTACCTGCAAATGTGCTGTAGACAGGGAACTGGCATTGATGACATTAATGAAACCATAATCCTCATCTACACGCACACTGGAACAGACTGTTTTTATTCACACTGTTTTTTGGAAACTTGCAATCACATTCAGATGTTTTTTATGATGTACTTTCTTTCCATTGTTGGCTGATAATGCTTTTCAGAAATGCAGCACAGAGCAATGGCAGAAAATGTAAAGTGTTTTCTTTGATATCATGTTTCTGGATTTAGACTCCCTCACATCGACTCCAAAGTCACATGAACTCCTTTTAGGTTACTTTTACTCTCTCTGTCTTCAGCAAGAAGCATGCTAATAAGAAATGAACACTTTAAGTTATAAATGTAGTAGTAAGGCAGTGTCTGTACTGGGTTAAAAAATAATAATAAAAAGGTTGCCCACCAGTAAATGTCATCCGCTTGCAGGATGATGACAGCTTTCCCTTTTGGTCGATTAGATCCCTTTAGCCGTCTGAAGACTGCAAGTGTGCATCATCTGCAGCCCCTAAATAGAGAGATAAGTTAGACATTTTCAGCACTCTGGGCAAGAATGTGCTGCATGAAAATCTTCGACAATGTAACATGTTGATGTTAGAAAGTTGCCCTATGTGGCAAGTTATGAATGGCCTTTGCTGATAATATTATATGATAATAAAATCACCTAAAATCTAACACAGTACTTAAAATGCAGGAATAGAATATGGTTACTTTTAGTTACGTTTTGTAAACATATTTTTATTGATTTTATACAGTATACGTTATGCATATTGAAACTTTCCCCAATAAGAACATTTGCATTATATAAAATATTAAATAAGTTAGGATTAATGGTGAAATTATACAGTCAATGTCTTTAGTGATAAAAAAGAGGATGAAACTAAAATACAGTCAAAATAAAGTTGCACGCATAGGACTGAGTATGGCATAAATAACTCACAATAACATAAGTTTATGTCCTTCACCTTAGCCTTACACTTCCAATGCCTCTTCAATGTCCAGAAATATCTCCCAAATACTAACTGTGTCAACCAACAACCAAAAGAGGGGCAACTATAAGGGCCAATAGGACTTTATTGTATTGGGGATGAGGAAAAACATCCATAAAACAAAAGCACACCACCGACCTCTAAAAGTTTTGAATCTCAACACATTCCCACAAATAATGATACAGTGCCTTGGTATGTACTGCACTTTTTACATTCGTCAGGAATATTATGATCAAATGTATTCAGTTTTACAGGGGTTATGTGTTCTCATTTCCCATTTTTTTTGTTTGGGCCTTTGCACATATTGGACCCCAATCATACTCTAAAATGTCCTCTTATAAGTCTTGAATCCACTCATGTCTCTTACTGCTTTTACTTACATTTGAATGGGCCTATTTATTATACATTTTCAGCCAATTAGGGACAGTTATATTAGGCTGAAAGTTTTAAAGTCAAAATCATGATGTAAAAATGTTGACATTGCTCAGCTTTAAAAGGTACATTGAGTCAATCTTGTCCAACCACCTTTTGCAATATAAGAACTTAATATTGTGCTTTATTTAGAAAAGACATTTCCCCCATTTGTGCATATACACAGCCAAACAAGTGGTTATTTTAGGAATCATTGTCTTTCAAAATAAACTCTCAGAGTTCATCATTACTCGTGAAAACTAAGGAACCTGGGCTTCAAAAGAAAGACATTTCCTGCTTTTGGTGACATAATGGTGGTGATACTGCACATGCCGGACAAAAACATAAATTTCCTCTCAGGAAAAGCCAATCTGGACTACCCTATTCCTCTCTTCTGTTTCTGATTTCTGCTTCTGACAATGCTTTTTTCAAATTGAATGAGAGAAGCTGGTTTGATTGACCATGACTGATGCACCCACCTATAATACAGTATATTCATCCTAATCTCACCCATTTGTTTAGCTTCGCACATGTGCACAAAATACACAGTCACAATGCACTTTGTATCATGTGCCATTAATTCACATAAATAGACTATGTTTATTATTTAACAGACTAACATTTTTCTGTATAAATGTGTGCGTGTTGGTGTCTGTGTGACTGCAAAGAGTGAAGCTTTAAAAAGGAAATCCCTTCAGAGACAAGCAGTGGGTTATGTTGCAACACCTCATTATAGCTTCCTGTGCTTAGCAGTGTTGTATACATGTATCGGGTGTAACACTACTCAGAATATATTACCGTGTGTTACTGTACAAAGCAGCAAGACTCAAAGGCAGATTAATATATTCTAAATGAATGCAGAATGAGATCAAAAGCAGTCTTTCTTGTCTTAAATCTTAGTACCACACACACACAATTTCCAAGAGCTCAGTGTTAAAAGACGTTTGTCTATTGCACACTTGGTATTGCCAATCGGAAGAAACTGCAATTTTCTCTCCACAGGATCGCAACAGGACAGGCAGGAACAGAAATCAAAGATGCAGTAACAATAACAGCGTCGTGGAGCCTGAGTACGACGTGGTGGGTGACCTGGAGGAAGAGCCGCATGTGCACATACTTCCTGCAAGGCCCATACATGATGAGAGAGAGTATGCAGGTAGAGAAGAAAACAATGACTATTCATTCACATTGACAAAAGCTCCTGTTGTGCTGTTTTCAGTTCCGGTTTAGGTTACTTCGATTTTAGCGTGGGTTTTGCTTCATTTGTCATCACAAATGTCTAGTTTAAGTTTCGTTTCTGTTTTGTAACCTAATTTGTAACAGTTTTGTTGGTCGCTCAGTGGGCTGAGAATGAGTAATTCTGTCCGTGTGTAGGAGTGAATTTGACCTTTAATATTTGTCCCCTTCTTGTCTTACTTTCATTATTCATGCTTGC
Source organism: Perca flavescens (assembly GCF_004354835.1). NCBI lineage: Eukaryota > Metazoa > Chordata > Actinopteri > Perciformes > Percidae > Perca > Perca flavescens. The sequence continues at coordinate 12,307,665 of NC_041340.1, forward strand.
CTTAAATGTATAAAAATATAAATCAATTAATCAATTTTTATCAATTAAATAGATAAAGAGTTCATAAACCTCTAACCATAAACCTAAGAATTAACTCTAAGTCCCAAACTTTAATTTGAAGAAGTTTTTGCGTCAACACATTGAGGGTGAGTTTGTTTCACTTGACTTCACAGAAAAAAGATCTGATGAACCTGATTTTTGTTTTGTTTTTGTTAAAGACTTTTTTTGGCATTTAATTGATAGGACAGCTTAGACATGAAAGGGGGAGAGAGAGGGGGAATAACACGCAGCAAAGGGCTGCAGGTCAGAATTGAAACCGCGGCTGCTGCGGCGGGGAATGATCCCCTGTACACGGGGCGCATGCTCTACCAGATGAGCTACCCAGGCACCCCTGGTGAACGTAATTAGAACGAAGCTGAATGAAACGCAGGCACAAAAATAACAGCTCCACCACAAACTGTGGTGAGAATGAAAGCAGTGTGTATCTGAGAGAGGGAGAGAGAGAGAGAGAGAGAGAGAGGCAGCTCCTGCTGAGTGAGCATGATCTGCCAGTGGGTCTCCAGGGCCATCTGTTGGCTGAGTGAGACAGCGGGAGATTACAATTATCCAGGAGCCAAAGGCGGAGGGAGGGAAGCATGTAGTGTGAATAGACTCCCTTTACTCTCCTGCATGGATGTGGCCCACAGCCAGGGGCCTCACAGCTGCACGTCTAAAACTTCATACTGAATGTGGCTTTTAAATTTGTTCACACTTGGAGTGTTCTCTCTCTGTAATCAATGCAGTCTGCTGCTGCTTCTGCAGCGTACTGCTGGGACTGGCAAACACTGAGTTACAACAATGATACAAACTCATGGAGTGTTTGAACTGTCAACAGACACTGAAGCTACAGAAACAACTGAAACTACTTTCATTGCTGTCACTGTCTTTTACTTTCAAGACAGGGATCTTCCAAGGTCATCATCGGCTCAGAGCCTTGTATCGCTCTCCACTGTAAGCTTTCTGGTTATTTTTTTATTTTTATTAATGCTCCATTACAACTGTACTGCTGTAATTGTCTGCTTATACTTTATGTGCTCCTCACTTCTTCAGGGTAACTCTAACATCCTCTCAGGAGAAATCCCATTTACTTCAGGTAAAGTGACATAACTCTCCATCATCATTCTGAATTTTGATTATTGTGGTAAAGACATTCTGGGGAAGTCTTACTTGGCTTTTCAGTACTTGGCCACAGGCTGCTACTCAGCAAAAATGTACACAGGGTTACTTAACAGGCATTATTCAAAATGTAACATAAAATGAAATGGCTCTCTGGAATGTTAGAGGGTCACGCATGGTACTGAAAACACTAAAAACAGACGCGAAACCCCCGCTGCAGAGCTTTGTAAGTCTCTTTGAGCTCATTGTATTGTTTTTACAGCACATTTACTGCATGGGTCAGTCTTTTCAACCTTCATAGACTGTTTCCAGTTCTGGTAAACCCTCTGAACACTGCTAGAGGCAGGCAGTTAAGTTAGCAACTAGCTAGTGAACATAAGTTGTTTTTTTTACCACCAGTCCAGGGACAGCAGATGTAAAATAGCCTCCAGGCTAATTCTGCCACATTTTATATATTTTTTTATGTATTATTAGTGTGCATTGTCCCTCATAAATAAACCTGAAATAAATAAAATAAAACAATAAATAAGTGCTGTGGTTAAAAACTCAGATATTTGTCTCATTTCAAATCAAATGTAATGTTTTTTATAGCATTAAATGTGATTTATATAATGCATATAATATAGCTGATGGATTTCAAGTCAGTGGCATTACTTGTTTTAGTTTAAAGAGCCCCTGTTATGTTTTTTGATTTTCCCTGTCTTTTAGTGTGTTACATAGTTATTTGTGTATGTAATAGATGTACTGTATAAAGTACAAAAAAAACTATTTCACTCAAAATGGAGCTTTCTCTCCCACAGACAGCACTTTTACCTCAACTGCCTAAAAATGCCTTGTCTACATTCCTGTTTGAAATTCCTCAATTAATGATGTCACTGATTGATAATGCCAGCCCAGGCTTTTTGGGAAGGCGGTCCAAGAGCTCAAACAGAGTGTTTTATGCAGAGGAGCTGCAGCAATGGGCAGAGAAACATAATATGTTTTTAATGTACACATAATTATTTCTGCATTCTGTGTATCTTAAACACAGGACCTGCTATAAATAGAGACCTGAAGCCAGGCAGAAGAAAGGCCAAATCAGGTAACTACTTTACTTTACTTTCACCACCCTCTGGCCTCAGAAGCACCCCGCATATTCACATGTTGCTCTTACAGATAAGAGGGTCACACCTGTGGCGCCAGCAGAACAGGTAAACACCTGTGCCATATACAGTACATATATTGTTGACTCTGTTTTTGTGTCAATAAACCGTGCTAATTGCAACTTATAAAATAGGTGATGACTTTTCTCTCTTTCTAATATCACAGCACTCACACAGGTAATGTTCTCAACTACTATTCAAGTTAATCATTGTTGGGTTTAAAATGGTTATGAATGGACTCACAGATAAAGTCTGTGCACTTCCAGGCGCTCTCCACCACCTCCACCGTTGACCTCAGAGGTAGTGAAAGACTTGCCCAGGCTGACTCTACAAGAACCCTGCAGGAGAGAGTGAGTGAATTACTGTTGTAGCAGGGCACAGAGAAGGTAGACAGACCATCGCCTGTTGTTATCTTATTTTGCTGTAGTTGGCTTTGACCCTTTGTGACCCTTTCCTCTGTGAGTGAATGGTGGAAAGTGAAAGGTATGGAGCTAAATCAGGGCCAAATGTTTTGTTCATTTGAAAAAAATATATATAGTTGAAAAAATAAAGCTTGAAATTGAAAATTTAAGTTTTGGTCAAAACTTGGAAAAAAATAAAACCATGTATTCAAACTTAAAATAAGTGTACCAATTTTTCTTTCAGTTTGAATAAAATATAGATTAAATTCTGGAATTATTTTGAATAAATTATAAATTTTCATTTTTCACTTTAATATTTGTTTTCAGTTCCACATTTCATGTTTTCAGATTCAAAACTTATTTTTTTTACGCCTTCAAATCTTTTTTTTTCGGTTTCAAATCTTTTTTTTTTTTTTTTTTTCAGATCTGTTTTTCACTTTCAGATAATTTTTTTTCGGTTTCAGACTTTTGGCCCTGATTTTGCGTGGGGGGCGTGGCTTCAACTCAGAGGGGCGTGGTATTATGAGTGACAGCCTAACAACGAAGGCAGAAGACTCCTCTGTCATGTTGACTTCAGGAAATGGTGTTACTGTGAGAACTATGACTGAATGCTTTCTATCCACTATATACATGTGATGTTTACTTAATAAACTGATGCAAGTGACAAAGTTCCATTTAAAAAATTGTATTGGACAACACATGGTACCAATTACACTATAAGAGCAATAAACTGATTGTGCAGTTCGGCAGGAACAATGACTTCTCCCACTTCCATGTATGACATTGAATGTAGCACCACAGTATTCACTCGGCAGTCAGCATAGCGTCCGCTCCGCCAAGGCAACCTGCTGGCGCAGCCCACAGGTAAGACATGTGAAAGATATTAGCCTTTTGAATAGATACTTTGGGACATTATCCCGCAGTGGCATTTTTTTTTGTCATTAACACATAAAGGGAAAATAGGTGGACAGCTGGAAATGAAGCATCGCTAGCACAAAAGTTAGCATTAACTAACGTTAGCTTCACACTAGCTGGTGTTTTTTACACCAATTTTAGTGTCCAGCTCAAGTTTTTTGACTTTAACGTGTAGTGGTCTTTGTTAACCTCTGTTTGTCAGAATGACCATAACTCGACAGTGGCTGCCTGCAGCCGTACAGCCTTATAAAACATATAATATAAAAATGTAAATGGTCTACATATAATGTAAAACATTATAGATAACTAACATTGCTAGTGTTACCTTTTCATGGTTCGTTTAAACAACATAACTTGTCCTGGTCCGCTTTGTTAATCAATCAATCAATCAAAGCTTTTATTACGGACACACACGGTCCAGAAAACAGACAGTAAGACATACAAATACAAAAAGACAAGTTAGTGTATTCTGATACTTAAGTTAGGCTGTGGTAGAAGCCTTCAAAGTTTGCCCACTTGGCATATTTTGTAAGGCATAACTGTCATGCTGTTACATGTAACGTTATAGTGTAAAACGTAATTTATCAGGTCAGAGCATTAATGTAAAGTCATATTTGTCTACTCTATAAAAGGAGACCTTCTTCACTGCAGCCAGTGTCAAGTTATGGTCATTCTGACAAACCGAGGTTAACAAAGACCAATACACGTTAAAGTAAAAAAAAACTTGAGCTGGACACTGAAATTAGTGTAAAAACACCAGCTAGTGTGAAGCTAACGTTAGTTAATGCTAACTTTAGTGCTAGCGATGCTTGATTGCCAGCTTTGTCCAGCTGTCCACCTATTTTCCTTTTATGTGTTAATCACAAAAAAAATGCCACTGAGGGGATAACGTCGCAAAGTATCTATTCAAAAATGCTAATATCTTTCACATGTCCTACCTGTGGGCTGGTGCCAGTGAATACTGTGGTGCTATAAGTCATACATGGAAGTGGGAGAAGTCATTGTTCCTGCTGAACTGCACAATCTGGCACAGTTTATTGCTCTTATAATGTAATTGGTACCATTTGTTGTCCAAAACATTTTTTAAATGGAACTTTGTCACTGGCATCAGTTTAAGTAAAAATCACATGTATATAGTGGATAGAAAGCATTCAGTCATAGTTCTCACAGTAACACCATTCCCTGAAGTCAACATGAAAGAGGAGTCTTCTGCCTTCTTTGATAGGCTGTCACTCATAATGCCACGCCCCTCTGAGTTGAAGCCACGCCCCCCACGCCAAATCAGGGCCAAAAGTCTCAAACCGAAAAAAAAATATCTGAAAGTGAAAAACAGATCTGAAACCGAAAAAAAAAGATTTGAAGCCGTAAAAAAAAGATTTGAAGCCGTAAAAAAAATAACTTTTGAATCTGAAAACATGAAATGTGGAACTGAAAACAAATATAAAAGTGAAAAATGAAAATTTATAATTTATTCAAAATAATTCCAGAATTGAATCTATATTTTATTCAAACTGAAAGAAAAATTGGTACACTTATTTTTAGTTCAAATACATGGTTTTATTTTTTCCAAGTTTTGACCAAAACTTAAATTTTCAATTTCAAGCTTTATTTTTTCAACTATATATATTTTTTTTGAATGAACAAAACATTTGGCCCCGATTTAGCTCCATAGAAAGGAGGCTCTCTTAGTTTACAGTTTGCACGGTGGGGCAGTACCGCCATCTGCTGGTTAGAAGAATAATAACAGAAAAGATTTGAGGCTTTCTGAGATGAAGCATATTGTTGTTGTTATGTTTAAATAATGCCCCTTTTTCATTTCAGTCGACAGAAAGCAACTAAAAACGTAAGTAGTCAATCATACAGCATTATTTCAATGAAATAACATTTCAGATTTCAGCTATTTTTATTATAATTTTGTACGTTATGTTTTATTCTACACAATTAAACTTGGTACCTGACTAGAAAAGACTCCTTGACAAACTTTTAAATCTAATTGTCTTTTTAATACTTCTAATAGGCAGACTCCAGATTATTTACCACAGGTAAGAGCTAGATAAGTGTGAATGTAACATTTTTAGTTAGAAACAGCTACATTGTTTTAATGATGTTGAATGTGTTTTTAGCTCTACAGAGAGCTGAAAGCGTTTCATCACTTCTCGTCAATCACAGACATTCTCTGGATTTGGAAACTCATAATTTCGAAACAAGGTGTGACTTTAATTTCTCAGGTATATCAGGGCAATTATTTCATGTTATGTCATTTTTGATTTACTCTTTCTTCCTTTATTTAGTTCACAACAATATCTAGGTAAGTAATATTACAGGTCATCAGTATCATTACACAGTTATTGATTAAACGAGTCAACATGTCAACGTCAACAACGTCTATTTAAAGAAAGGGTGCCATCAAAACGTCATCACCATGAGTGGCCTCAAACTAAAGAAGACGTTGACCAACATGACTTTGTTCCAATGGAAAAGCCTCAACAGGTATACGTAAAAAAGTCTATAGGTGTAAAGTAATTATTCACTGAACTCTATAATATTGGTGGAAAGTTTGAGCTACTTATAAATCAATATTTCCATTTTTTGTTACTTTATACTTCTACTACACCAGCGGTGGCCAACCAGTTCAGCATAAAGAGCCACAAAAAAAACACGCACCATAGCAAAAAGCCACACAACACATGCACGTCCACATTACAACAGCAACAGTGTCTTCCAGATCTAATGAAAATCATAATACATAGCAGTTTTCATAGGTGTTAACCTAAGGAAACTGCTATGTATTAAGGAAACCTGACAGTCTTTGTTATCCACAATCCTTTTTAGGTCTGGGTGTACTCGGTTGTGGCCAATCAAAGCCACTCTTTCACTCATTTGTCACTAGAGGGGCTTTCAAACAATCTGATTCAGCAGTAAAAGGGTTAATGAGGAAGGTGATCTGTGGCTGCTTTTTTTCCTCAGCTTGCAGCTGCAAAAAACTCTGCTGCATTATTTTTTATTTTAAAATTATTGGCAAATGTATTGGCAGATGCATTCAAATGCTTTTTTTTAACTTATCTGAAATGTTTCAAAAAGTAAAAAAAAAAAAAAATTAATAATAATAATAATAATCCACCAATAACACAGCCCCCAGCCACACAGTAAGAGCCTCAAAGGAGCAGGCAAAGAGCCGCATACGGCTCAAGAGCCACAGGTTCGCCACCCCTGTACTACACTATATTTTGGAGGCAAATATTGTACTTTTTTACCTCACCACATGTATTTAACAGCTTTAGTTATGTGTTACTTTGCATATTTAGATTATTAATACAAAATATGAATTCATGAATAAATGATGGCTAAACTGTTCAGCAATATACATGAGGTAATTAAAATTAGCCTTACCTTAAGCTGCAACATTAAAGTAATGTACAAGTTAATGCATCACTAATTATAATCCAGTAATATAATAGCCTATAGTCTATATGATTCGGAAATGGACCATTCTGCATAATGACTACTTTTTGTAAGATTTGGTAATATTTTGAACTCAGAACTTTTACTTGTAACTGAGTATTAAACACTGTAGTATTGCTACATTTACTTAAGTGAAAGATCTGAATACTTCTTCCACCTCTGATAATATTTGGCAGACCTGTGAAGAAGACTGGTACGTTGGGGCTTGTACTCGAGCAGATGCTGAGCACGCCTTACACCTGGTGAACAAGGTACTGGTTCTCTTAATATATGACATTAATAAATATAACTAATAGCCTATAATATGTCTGAAGCTAAACTTCTTTTGTTTCTCACACTTTAGGACGGGGCATTTTTGGTACGAGACTGCTCCATCAACACCAACAGTGAGCCCTTGGTTTTGGCTGTGTATCACGAAAAGAAGGTTTACAATGTAAAAATCCGGTTCATCGAGAGCACCGCCAAGTATGCCCTAGGCACGGGACAACGATCAAATGATGTAAGTAGACAAATTAAAAAACATAGTTCAACAAGCACTCTCTTCATTCATTATATTTACTAAAGCTCACATCTTATTTCTCCTCAGATGTTTGACTCTGTGGCAGACATCATCAAGTTTCACACCATATTCCCAATAATTCTCGTCAGTGGGAGAAATACTCCCGGAAACAAATGCCCAGACAACTGTGTGCTGACTTATCCAGTAACGAAAAGGGATGTTGACCAGCTGCTGCAATAACACATAAAATATAACAGCAAAGAGAATCTGTTCCATCCCATCTGGTTTGTCACACTAATACGTATGTTACCTACAGTATGTGACCCAAAACATCCAATAACATTAACCATGAGCATGTTCGGAAAAAGATGAGTGTGTATACCAATTGTGAAAGTGTTTGCTTGTGTCAATAAAAAAAACCTGTTCCATCTAAGTCTGCAACTAAGGATTATTTTCATGATCAATAAATCTGATGATGCATTTTTTGTTTAGTGTGCCCATATTCCAAAAACACAAAGATAATTACTTTACAATGATACAAAATCGATTGTGATTGGTTTAAAGAAATGCCAATAAACCACAGCATGTTTTTCTCCCATCCTGGAATGTTGTGTGGACTAGCCAGACCCTCTTTCGCAGAACTGGGGAGGAAGGTCTGGCAATGTGAAACTATGACTCAATGAATCCAAAGCAAGAGATAGTGTAGAAGAAAATGATCAACAGGTCCTACATAGGCTACATACGTTTTTTTCTCCAGCTCACCTGGTAGAGTGTGCGCCCCATGTAGGCTGAGTCCTTGGCAGCGGCCCAGGTTTGAGTCTGACCTGCGGCCCTTTGCTGCGTGTCATCCCCCCTCTCTCTCTCTCTCTCTCTCTCTCTCTCTCTCTCTCTCTCTCTCTCTTCTCTCTTTCCCTCCTTTCATGTCTATCACTGTCTAATAAAATAAAATATGCTATCTGCTGAACAAAATGTGAACATGTGTGAGTGTTGCTAAAGTCTTCTGGCAAAGAATCCTGAAGTAAAAAAAAAAACTTAAAATAAATTCCCTTGGTTGATTATACATCTGATGTACTTACAACTAACCCCTAATGACACATATGCATGTATTGTCATGACCCAGCTCATTAGCCATTAGTTTTCAACTAAGGTATAACATTTATTTTCTGAACATACAGGAATAGCATGTATTGTTATGAGGAATCTAAGTCAGTGTTATCAGTGTGTCGGCATATGGTTGTGTGGTTAGGTGATGAGTGAAAGCTGTTGTACAGCGTGAAACCTAAAACTAGTGGCAAGGTCAAAGTCAACCAAACAGAAATGTGGTGCCACAAGAATGGAGAGAGAGAGAGAGAGAGAGAGAAAGAGCAGGTTGAGACAGTCTAATTTTAAAGACTCCTAGGAGACTGGCCAGGTGCTTCGCCCAGTGACCTGCAACAACACAGACAACAGAAAAAAAATACAAATATAGAGATATACACATATTAGGGCTGTGTAATTAATCAAAATTTGAATCGCAATTATGATTTCGGCTTCTAATGATCACAAAAACAGAATACTCGAGAAAAACAATTATTTTTCACATTAAGTTTTGCAAGTAAACTCTTATTTTGTCTTGTGTTTTGAATGAAGAAAAAAGTTCAAATGGGAAAAGCATTAAGGGAAATTTCACAGTTCACTGTTGATTTTTCAGTTTTTTTAAGTTCAATAATTGCAACATCTTTCCAAAATGAGTAATCGCCTTACATAATCAGGATTTCAGTATTGACCAAAATAATCGTGATTATGATTTTTTTCCATAATCGAGCAGCCCTAACACAGTCAGCTGAACAGTTGCTCCTTGTGGTCCCAAGATTAAGGCTGAAGCACAGGGGAGACTTTTCAGTTGTAGCCCCCAAACTCTGGAATGAATTGCCTCCATGGATGTATTATAGGGTTGCCTCTAGATGTTAGGCTGAAGAATTGGCGATGAATTCCACGAGCCAATCACAGCATTGCATCCCTGCTTTAAATATTCTTCTCTATGCTGCTGTCAGTTGTCATTTCAGGCCAATCGCACAACCCTCCTCCACCACATTCACCTCATGATTCACCTCCGGCATCGTCATCCACGGCACCCTGGGTCCTCCTGCAGAAGACTTGCTCCCGTGCTTCCATCCAGTCTTCAGTAGGATTGGGCATCGAGAACCGATTCCTACTTGGAATTGTTTCAAAAATTACGATTCCAGTAGAATCGTTTCTTTATTGGAAACGTTTAAAGGATTTGGTTTCAAATCCGATCATCGCTTATGTGCAAGTTTTGGTTTCCAAAGCGGCCAGGCGCTAGTTGTGTGCACAGTAAGCAGCGCTCTAGTGTGGCTTTATTTTACATGGAAAAAGCCCTGTCAAACTTTCCTCTTATTTGTGAAAATAGGCATGTGACCCGTTTCAACTCCACCCCTCAAAGAATCAGAATCGAGAATCGATGAGAACCGGAATCGAAAGGAACAATTGGAATCAGAATTGTTAAAATCCAAACGATGCCCTAGTCTTCATGCCCCTTCAACCACCACCACCAGTGTCTAGACTCCATCGGGGATTTTCCTGCCCACGCATGGCTACTCTACTCCCTTATCAAATTACTTACATAGCAATGGAGTCTAATCGCCAAAGTCTCATATTTGATGAATAAACCTCTTGCATATTTGTAACAGTCTCTTCTGATTGAACTATTGTTACAACGTACCCCCGTAGTGGAGCAGGTTGTAACAATGGAACTCCTTGTGTTTGACATCAATTAATGAAATGTTATACAGTTGGATATACTAGAAACAGTACTATTTGTAGTAGACAAACATTTTCACAAGGACACACACTCAAAGACTCAGGGAGTTATGAAGCTTAAAGAAAGTTTAACCAGAAAGACACCCTCACTCATTCATTCTCATACTGTCTGCGTTCACGCTAGACTGATAGTCAAATCAAATCTTGCCACGAGCTCTCTTAGCCAAACATATCCTTGTTGTCCAACTTCAAAAACTATTCTCCTCTCTGCTGCTGTCACTAGTCATTTCAGTATGAACGGATGCAGCCCTCCTCCCCACCTTCACCTCCAGTCTTCATTATATCCCCCCCCCCCCCCACTTACTATAGCTACTACATCACAATGGGGTCTAATCGCCAAAGACTCATCTCAAATTCTTTTTAAACATGATCTTGAATAAAAACTGATAGACTCTAAATGAAGTCTTTCCTGATTGAAATAGGTGCTACAAAAGGGAATAGGCCATACAAACTGGGTTCATGTTTTAATAGAAAAAGAGGAGTTACACAATTGTCATTATAAAAGCATGGAACATGATAATGAACATTGAGAAGATAGTAAAACCAAAATCTGCTATAGCAGGAACATGAGTAATTCTAACACAAATGAGGAGTGAATGAAAGACAAAGCAAAGCATTCAGGAAGAACCGTCACGCCCTTACACACCTTTAAGACAAATAATACAGAACGGCAGATTCAGACACTGCAGTGTTAGGAAAGTAAAGCACAACATAACTTCTTTTGCAGAAGAGGCTGTGGAATGATAACCATTCCCTACTGAGTATAAACACCAGTTGTCGCACGTTATATTTATAGGTATATACATAATAAAATCTGTGGGTGATCAAAATATATACAAAGACTGGGCAACCAAAACCTTTTATAATTGAATAATAGGTCTGGCAACACATATATGATGGTTTACATTATAAACAAGAACACAAAAATGTTGTAATGCTTTCGTAAGAAGAGAAACACATCTGCAAAGCATCAGGAGAGAAGATCGTTTGTGTCCTTTAGATGGTTTTCGAAAAACTATACAAGTTTTAGCAGTTTCCCTAGAATCACAACAGTCAGTATTTACACGAAATAAAACAAGTATGTACTTGGCCTACATGGCAAAATACACATATTATATTATGTGGCTTTCTCTTAAAGTAATAAACCAGTTTTGGCTGATTTTATCAGCTCCATTTTGCACTACTGTTTAAGACGCTAGAAAGAGGCTATACATGGAAGCTGTCACATAAAAACCAAACAACAAACATATGGCACAAAGAGTAACAACGATCCAAGATGGCATTAACACTTGGTTCTGGGACTGTTCCCTTACCTTACATAAGTTAATTACAAAATATCTGTGATGAATAACACATTTAATTGTCAAACAAACATCTAATGTGGTAAGAATAAAAAAAAACAAATATTAATTATCAAATCGAGGATAACATAAGACTGAACAAGTAAATAAAAATATAGGATTCTTTAAGACTTTAAAGGGGCTGTACTCAAAATACTGAATAATCCACAGGCTGGTATTGCCTCCACACGGCTCTCACAGACCGTTCCCCAATACGTGACCACATGCACTAATATGCACGTGCGCACGGCCGGACCGACTATCAAGACAAAGAACGTAGAAGTTCTGATTACAACACACACAGAGGGAGTGTGACTTCATTCTCTGCTCAGGACACCATTACTCCACTATGTCCTTACACAGGCCGATATCAATGTTCTGAATATTGAGTACAGCTCCTTTAAGTTCACCGTTCTTATCCGTCTGGACTATTAGGAATAGTGGAAATTGTAGCTCTTGGCTAAACGGTGCATTCAGGCACTCCTCGTCAACTGGCAAAGTAAAAAACATTTAAAGCCATAGTGCGCAGTTTTTGCCGCCCCCCCCATGAGGAATTGAATGGCTTGAATGTAATGGATGTTCATTAATATCAAAAAGTTACGCACTACAGATTTAAGTTTTTCACCGAAAATGGCTGGCAAAGTGGTAAATACAGGTAAGAAACCGGGGCACATACCAAGTTTACAGAACAACGGTGACATTTAATTTCACACAACACATTAAGGACGACTTTGGCACACATAACGTCCGTTTCTCTGCAGCACCCAGTGATGTACAACACATCCAAACTAATAATGAGAACAAACAGTGGTATGCATGCCCAGCTTCCATTATTTACACCTTGCATCCTCCTTTTCATTGGTCCAGTTCATTTGATGAATTTACCATTGACTGATGACCATCTGATGAATACGACATGGTCACGCAATATTTACCAAATCTAAGAGTTGCAAAGAGTGCCTAAATGCACCACGACACTATTGACCGATATAGAGTGCTGCGCGTGACACTGGCTGCGACTTCTCCGAAAGCCACATTGCTCAGGCCAAATTTAGAGGAGCTTTTGAAATGGGACGAGTCTTATTGACCACTTTTAAGGCAATCAGTGTTGAAAATGTAACTTTTTGGGTGCAGCTCCTGAATTGGGATGCAGCATAAAAGTCTAACAACTAGCCATCAACACAACAAACCAACGAAGAAGCAAAAAATTGTATAGGCTTGCAAGTGCTGTTCTATATTTGATGATTGGAAATTGATTTGTTTTCTTGCCTTTCGACTGTTCAGTTAATCTGAGTAAAATGGGGGGAAATGGAGAGTCACATTGGAATAAGAGATTTTTTCATTGTATATTGTTTGTGCTAAATATTGCAAGTGAGCTTTCGGCCGGAATCTACGACATCTAACTGTCAAGTACATGTCATCACAAACCAAACATTTCACCATTACTTAATATCCACCACGGATTGTTCCATCATTACAACTGGGAGCCGTGCATGTTACGTGTATTTATTCATGACATGGTTTATACTTTACAAAAAGATGTGATACTCCCAGGTGTACTTTCCCTAGTTCAGGTTGTATCTTAGAGAAGCCAGATGAACAGCAAAATATTACTGATGCAAACAAAAAAATAAATACAGTATGTTATCCTTTTTAAGTAAACAGCATGCATTAATGCCTCAACTCTGACAGACCAACTGGTTTCTCAAACGTCTTTAAAACAGTAATCTAACATCTGTGTATTACTGACTGCAATCTACTACAGTAGATGGTCCACGTTCCCTTTCATTGCACTTAAATACTCCATATCCCATGCCTATATTAACATACGTATAACACAATGTTCACTGATAATCAGATGTCCACTCTTTTAAAATTGTGTGCTCCCATAGAGAAAATAACGTTATGTCCACATCTTCCCATTGTAATACTACTTATTTTCTCATAAATGTACACGTCTGTCCACTGACACATTGTCTGATATATTCATGGAAAGACTCCAACCGTGCACCCCATCACCTCATACTTCTGCCCCATCACTTTGCTCAGCCTCATTTTTAAGATTTGGCATTTTGGAGCTCCATTAGAGGCTCCTGTGTCTGCTAAAGTGTCTGCTCTCGCTCCCTGAATGGAGGCCCGAGGCTTTGGGTGATTGAGCACCACCACAGGCTGGTTGGGGCCCGGCCGTTTCACCAGTTGGTCCACCTTCAGCGGCATCGGGTAAATAACTGTGCAATCCGTTAGACTGCTCACGGGTATCTGAGTCTTATACTTGGATATTCTAAGTTTCAGTCCCTTCTTGGTTTTCTTCCACACGCCTACTTGTACCCTTTTCAGAGAGACAGTCAGGAACTTTGAGATGTCGCTCTCACTTTTTGCCATTTGCCGTAGAGGCTCTGCAGTCTCGGGTGCATTTACATGTGCGGCAGTTTCGGAAACAGACTCCTCATCTGCTGAAGATTGTGAAGCAGGAGTGTGACGGCGGTTCTTATTGTCTGTTGGCGCCGTGCTATTTTTTTCCTCCTTGATATGGACATGGTTGTGGGTCAGTGCAGGAGGGTGTTGAATACCCTTATCCTGCTCCTCTATTTTGACGGACTCACTGGTCCGCTCGGTCAATAACAGCTTGCGGATGATGGATCCATCTTTTGTGGCCGCCTGTGCACAGAACCCCATTGCTGGCGCCTCCTTCACCTGCTCTGTTCTGTTCATCTTGATGTGATCTTGAGTTGCACTACCAGAACTGTTACTTTTATTCATCACTATACCACGCAGAGCCATAACCAGTGGCTGCATGGAGCCTTGGACATCCTCCGGTTGTTGACTTAATGAAAACACAGAAGAGATGATGGGAAAACCCTCGGGCTCTAGCGTGTCTCCTTCTCCGGCTCTCTCATTGGATCGGACTTCCTGGGTCCAAGTGGAGATCTCTGAATTTGTGCGGTTGGAAAGCACCTGTGTTTTGACTGATGAGGGCTCATTTAGAGTCCTTGGCATCGAAGAAGATGGCTTTGCGACAACATTATCCTTACAAACTAAAGTCGCTGGAGGTCTCACTTGGGCCGCTGCAGCTAAGAGAACACTCAAGGAAGGAGAAGTTGATTTTTGCTGGTTCAAGCCCACAGCCTCTTTCTTCTTTTTTAAAGAAGTGGTGTTTTTGAGGAGCACCTCCCCAGGTTCCTGCTTAACAGCCACCGACACATCTTGATGAATGATTTTTATGTCACTTGCCCTCCTGGGTGGGATACTCTTGGAATGCTCTGGAATTAAATTATTTCTCTTATCCACTGCTCTCTGAGAAACACACGCTCCCGCGTTTTCTGGATGCAGGGTGTGAGTCAACCTGTTGACAACCGTGTTGGAGATAACAGAGGGCAGAGCCGAATTGTGGTTGACGGGCTCTCTCTGTGTGACTTTGATCCCACTATTTCCTTCTCTTACAGGATTGAGGATGCTTTTGGGAACCTTGTTTGGAACGACTGTGTGACATTCCAAGTTGATTATTTCTTGTGATGATCTTTTCAGTCCACCTTTTTCCTTGCTTACTTGATTCGGGAGGTTTTTGGAAATATTGACTGGGACAACTGCAGGACGCTCCACATTCACAGTCTTTGTGTCACATTGTTTCCTGTTAACTGTGCACATACCCATACTCATAGACTTCACGGTGTTTGGATGATTTAATGCAGATAGGAATGGCTTTCCCAGTGCAGTGTTTTGAGAGACTGTGGTCCTGGTGTCTTTAATCACAGACTTGTTTTCTTGTTGAGAGACGAGCCTCAGCTTTAGCTCCTTTGTCCCATTGACAGTTTTTACCTCAACAAGTTCAACCAAACAGCCAGCAGGGATCGTTACCTCCTCTGGAAGGGAAACCGTCAGAGCCCGGTTGTGCTGAATGAGTCCATTAAAAGGGGTCAAATGCTCTGCATTACCATTTGTGGCATTTGATACATTTGTGTCCAGTGTTTTTCCTCTCTGTTCATCTTTATCCAGTCTGACCACAGATGTACTCAGGGCAGGTACGGTTACTCGAACAGTTGGTCGAAGTGGCGATGGATCAGCAGTGGGCACACTTGATAAGGCACTGGAAACAGAAACATGTTGATTTTTTGTCGTGCCAGGGTCACCAGGTCCTTTACTAACGCTTGTACTATGCAAACGCTCAATGTGCTTCACAAGGCACAGCCTCCTCATATAGCCCTGTCCACAGTGAGGACATTTAAATGGATACTTTGAATTGTGTTGCTTCAGGTGAGCATTTAACTCTGCCTCACTGAACGAGACTTTGTTGCAATAAAAACAGTAAAACCTTGTTGTCCCCTTATGCTCGATCATATGCTTTTTGAACAACGCAGCATCTGTAGAAGCGAATCCACATTTCTGACAGCACCTCACATTTGAAGTGTTCAGAACACGATCCAAAACCACATTGGGATGCCCGCCGTTCACAGACGACAGCATGCTTTGATAGCTGCCAGGATTCATGTTGATCAGTGATGTCCGCTGGTCATCTGGCAGCAGGTATTATTAGGTCCCACTAATTCAATGGCTGCGATCATACAGTGGAGTACGAGTCAGAGAAGAGGAAACCGTCAACTGACACGTGAGACGTCTTCTCACTGTAAAAAGCAGATGAGAAAAAAAATACAATTAAATCACTGAATGAACCTTACAGTGCTGAACACAAGGCCCATAGAGCCCCTCCCCCTCTCTCTCACACATTTTTTTTTTTTTTTTTTTACGCTATTACGATTTGCTCAACAGATAACGGATTGCGAGCAGAAGACACAAAGCGGTTCACTAAATTCAGTGTAGTCATCTCTATTTACATTTTCCTGCTGCGGTCTACCTTTGAACACAAGGAAAAAGGCCCGTTACCTGACCACAACAAGGGGGGTCGCAAAGGCGACGGCCCGCATTTCAACTGTTTCGCGACAGAGTTTTATTCCACGTACATACCTTATAAGTGTTGTGTTTCGATCAGTTATATGTTTTTAAATGAATAATTCCTGTCTGTGCACGGGTATATTATCGCTAGTCAAGGCGGTCAACCGAGCCGCTTTGCTTTAGCTGGTCGTAGCTCACGTTAGCTGACACAATTCCGGAAAAGGGTTGTTGTTGCCTTCAAAATAACAGCATCAAATCCAAATGAGCGTAACTGAACATAACAAACCATAATCAAGTAGCCTACATAGGGGGTATTCTCGAAAGGGTATTCTCTGACTTATTTGTATGTTACAAAAACGAAATGTTGGTGCATAGGCCTACTGTAATGCAGTGGTGGAATGTAAAGCTAGATAGATTGACTCTATTGTTCACCTCAGTGGAAATCTGTCTTTGGCTTTTTCCTAGTAATCTACAGCACATAGGCTGCAATACACATAACATAAGACACCATTAAAACATACACATTACAGTATACAAGGTAGCAGGTAGCAGCAAATAAGCCATATACATATTAAAAGAGAGCACATCTTAATCTATCTAAACATACATTTACTCAGGTAGCCCACTATAGGCCTACAATTTTGAGGTAGGCTACTTGTATTTCATAGGCTACTTTACTACTACATACTATGTACTATTATTTTGAAAGTTGTAACCGGAAGTTCACGTTTCTATTGTTTTTCTTTACAGCTGGAAAGATGGGTGTAGTGTAGGGTGAAAAGATTTCCTGGAGCTAAAACCGGGACACTTTGCGCGTGACCGTAGTGTGTTTGTGCACGCACACGCTTTTTAACGTGAACATGTGCCAGCCCAGGTCAGACACAGACACAGACAGTAACTTCATTATTTTGATCTTATAGTTACTGCCTATAGGCTCGTCGTCTAATAATAAGTGTTTTTTTCCTGTGAAATTAACAAAATTGCAGTAACAGCCTTTTTCAGTTTAGTGTGAGATTTATGTTGAGATTTTTTCTAAAAAAGATTTTTTTAGTGTTATTTATTCCAATAACAGCAAAGTAATTAAAATGATTGATTGAAAATTTTGAGCATTAAACACTTAATTTCCTGCATTCTGGTGAATTTTTATGCACCTATTTCTACCTTTTTCTAAATCAATGTATGCTGCAAATATCTTTATTTAAAGAGAAACTGATTTTTCTTTTCTTAGTTGTATTTTAAGCCTCAATGAACAGACACAGATACACGCAAAGGTTAAGTTGAAAGGCAAAAACAGCATCAAGAATGTTAACATCGGGCATGAAAATGGGTCAAGCTGAGAAGGATATTACTGAGAAGGATATTACCCCTCTAGGGGGGTCTGGGGGCATGCTCCCCCGGAAGAAAATTTTAAATATTCCATATTTTAAAGCATCAATCTGATGCATTTTGAGATGCATTTTTTGCCAATTAACACTGTAATTTTTCAATATGCACTCATCAAAGTTAATTTGACTGGCAAAACAGTTAAAGTCCTTCTGACATTACACAATAATAAAAGTCTAAAAACTAAAAAGTGTTGCATCGATTTTTACTTCTTCTAACCATATGTTAAATAAAGAGTCAATGTGGATTTACATAATTGCAATAATATCATAATCCTACAATGAATCATTGTGAAAGCTAAACTTTACTACTTTGGTCATCATCAAAAAAGAGAATTAGTACATTCATGATTTTGTCCATGTTGATATTAGCTGCTTTATTTACATTTATTAAAAACGTTGCATTGTTTATCTTTTCATATACCTAGACGTCTAGACTCTGGGACAAGGCCGTTATGTTTAAATACCTGCCATGCTGATTCCAAACAGACAGCTTTGTCAAGGAAGTTTGGGCTTCAGATCAGATGTTCAACAAACTAAAATCACCTCACCCTTCATATAACACCTACCTGCAGCTCTGCAGTGCTGGCTCTCCCTGCATCACCCTCACCAGTGTCACCACTGTTAGTTTCCAGCTGAACTTCATCTGATCTCTAATATGAAAGCAGTGGAGATAAATAAGGTATAGAAAAATACTGATGGGAATGTCAAGAACAAGTGAAAACCCACACAGACAGACTAACTCCTTTCTAAATGTGGGAGATGTTTAACTTTACTCGTTTTCAAGTTACATGGGTTAAGTTAATAGAAAACTCATGTTCTTTTACAATCATCTTAAATACTGTTGTTAGTGTCAAATCGCTGCCAACGTTGGCTAAGTAACGTTACGTTAATAGTAACAACGTTTACCTAGCAAGAGTGTACTAGTTAGCTAGATGTTGAATCACAACATCAGCTTTACATCAACAAGTCTAACGTTGGTTAGACAGAAAATATAATCATCCTCCTGGACAAAATTATTACCAACTCACATTTCCTTTCTTTCTTTTCTTCCCCATGAGAAAGAAATCACTTAAACTGAGCTGCTGCTGTCTTTTCATCTTAACTTCTGACTACCTGTCGCCACTGCCAGAAGAAACTCCGCTTCCCAAACAGTCTGCCGTTGAGGGGGCGGACCGGTGGCAAGACGCTGTATTGCACTTTCAAAATAAAAGCATGCGAGTTAAATATTTCAAAATAACATATTTGTCTCCTCCGCGGTATAATTTTTGGGTGGGACAAATGCGACTGTCTCCAATATTGGAGGGGACACGTCCCCCCCGTCCCCCCAGGTTCCTACGCCCTTGAATGAGACAAAGAGTTTCGCTATGGAAGTGGCTGAACGCTGCTCTACGTCAGAGGTGGAAAACCGAAACTACAGAAATACACGGAGCGCAAACGCAACACATCTGCCGCAGCATGGCCACAGCTGAGCGCATCCATGAACCTGAAGCTGCGCTGCATTTTACAGAGAGAGTGGACACTAAGAGACCCACAGGTCTGCTTCAGAGCTCCGTGTGTCTGAGTCTGAACCGTAGACTGGAAACGTCACGTCACGGGAACTTCAAACTAAATCATTAGTATTGCGCTCCTAAACTTTGTGTTGATGGCATCAATGTAGGCTATTACACTGATTTGGCTACGATTCCTCCCAAAACTTCACCCGGCTTTCCTCATGGAGAGACGGTTGATAGGGAACACCGATATCAACAAATACAGCATGGTCGGACCCCGCACGTAGCTGCCCGTTCTATTCGCCTCGGAAAAATAAATGGACAAAGTTACATTCGGGGCTACACTCAAAACATTCGGGGCTGAAGACCCGGCAAAATCGGCTGACGCCGCTCCTGGTGTAAACCGGGACATTTTAGCGTCCCGACAGGCTTTTGTCGGGACTCGGGACAAGCAATTAAAAATCGGGACTGTCCCGATCAACCGGGACGTCTGGTCAATGGGTCACCCTAGTGTAGTGTAGTTGCTATTCTTGAAGAAATGCTACGCAAACCTCCTTCATGCCCTGCATAGGATTCCCTGGGCTTATTTACACTAGTTTCTAAATCTGCCCCAAAACACGTAATGCTTTGATTTGCCATCTACGTTTATCAACACCCAACCTATATGGCAATAGCGCCTACACATTTTAAACTCGTTAAGTGCAGTTTTATTATGAAATCGCCGAACGCAACATTTGTAGCCTTTTTGTTTAGAGACAGACGGGAATTGTGTCGTCGCACGTAGGCCTACAAATGTGTCTGCGGGTTCACCCAGTGACACAGGAAGTGGTTTAAACCTTTTGTATTAGCGTGATAAAACCACAGGTCTTCACCGGCTGGGAGTGAGCAGAGAGATAAACAAAGTCGATACGCGGTGGATGCATCTCATTAAAATGCCCTTTAAACGAATAAAAACATGCTGTTTATAAGAATCTGCAGACTGCTTCCTACTGTGCCAGTGTCACTGGCAAGGTGAGTGCAGTAACTTTATGAGGCAAATATCATGGTGCTTTCTGCAGTTTATATAAAATGTAACTTTAGGCTATTTTATTTAGCCTCATTTTTTTTTTTTTTTTAGTGAAGAATTAGCTCTGATTTACACCTGTTATTGTAACCCCCGTACTGGAGCTCATGTGAGGGTGACCACGACTAATTGTGAAAACAGTTTCTGGGATTTACACACCATTGTTATAATTCATAATGACACAGCAGTGGCTTTCACTTGACCCTCCCATTTCCCTGTTCGTCCGACACACAGGCCTGCGAGCTTCCTGGTTATGGCAATATTAATCCAGCTAACCCGGACGCGAGCTCCCTGCTGGTTTATCCTTAGAAAGCAACTGTTCTCGTCTTTTCGCAGACACGGAGTTATCATCCGTCGCAGCATGGCCTCAGACACGACGGCAACAGAGACGACCCGGTTCGACCTCCTGGTGATCGGCGGCGGGTCCGGAGGTCTAGCTGGTGCTCGGAGGGCGGCGGAGCTCGGAGCATCCACCGCCGTGATCGAGAGTCACAAACTCGGAGGTACCTGCGTGAGTAAAACCAAATTAAACAACCCTGTTATCCATCCCGACAACAGTCACCGTGCTGTCGCAATTGTGCAGCTTTACACCAGTTCCACACTGGTTGCCAGGTTCACTGCGAAGCCTCCGGACTCCTTTTGTGAAGTTTTTTTTGTGTGTGTAGCCTACAACAAACATGGTTGGTTTGATTAAAGTCAGTGGTGTAGTCTAATGTATTGTAGTGGTTATACTGTACTGTATATGTATGGGCCAGGATGGGGGGCCATACCATAGTGGGCATGTTCTCTCCCAGGACAATTTTGAGCGTCAAAGACTTCATTTCCTGAATTCTGACACACTTTTATGCCCCGATTTACTGTGTAAACACCTTTTTTAATTAGCCTATGCGAAAAAAACGATGACAATTCAAAATGTCAATATGTATAATAAGTAAATAAAAAGTATATTGTTACAATTGTCATTGCACATTTTTAAGTGGGTATATGGAATACATCAATTCCTTCATTAAATATAAATAGCCTAGTTGTAAGCTGAGATAAATGTTTGTGCACAAGGGCTTCAATGTGAGGAAGTTGCTTCATATAGCTTTAGTTTTTATTATAACAATTGTAAAGCGTTACATATTGGAGGTGTTCATATTTTTTTTTCACCTACTACTTTAACTTTTCAGTTGATCGGACAGGAAGTTGGTGTGATGAAACAGATGTGTCCTAAACCACTAAAACCACATCATTATTGCACAATAGCGAGCCACTTAGTCAGATTAATTTCCAAATGTTGGTAATGAATAAGGAAATGAGCTCATATAAAAAATATATAACAATTAAGCAATGGTCAAGCCACCCTAACTTAGTTTATGAATGCCACCTTTTTGGTGATAATAAGACTTTTGTTTAAAGTTCACATTCATTTGAGCATATATTGATTTCCAGTAGTATTGTACCATTTTGATGATTGTAATTATTGTAATTAAAAATAAATCTGATGTTCAATTTCAATGATTTCAAGATAACAAATTAGTTATTGAAGGTTTTGCTCTGTGTTGCAGTTCACCTTTTAAGTTTTCCTTTAACACTACAACACATTGCAACAAACTGTGTGAATAGAGTTCAGACCTCTGCAGTGTTGTTCTGAAATATTTATTACTAACAACATGAGCTTGGATGCTATTTCATCAAGCTTACACTGAACTAATTAGCGCTGTTTGAATGTTTTTTCAGGTCAATGTTGGCTGTGTCCCTAAGAAGGTACAATTTTCTCTCCATTTGAGTTGTGATAAGCCAAGTTTTACCTATCAGACATACTCATTTTGTATCAAAATTCACTAGATGTCTAATCCAGCGCCTTTTACCTGTCTTTACAGGTTATGTGGAATGCAGCAGTTCATGCTGAGTATCTTCACGACCACAGTGATTACGGCTTTGACGTTGGAAATGTTCGTTTCAGTTGGGAGTAAGTTACATTATCTGGTGTCGTCTTCACTTTTGTTTGCAACTACAACAAGCTCTTTTGAAACCTGTTATGGCATTTCCTGGAACAAAACGGTGTCCATTTCATAGCACAACTTCCCAGTCTGTCTTTTGTTGCTTCACTTCAGCCAACTTCCCTATCTTTGTGAACAACATATTTTAGTCAAGGTGATAGTTTAAGATTAACCTCTGAAAGGAGTGGCTGCCTGCAACACCGGGAAACGTTACAAGTTATGTAAAAGTGTGTCCAACACTCCAACTGTCAATACATTATTGAAAAAGCTCAGCGTCTGTATATATATTAAAATATAAAGGAATCATTTCATTACATGTACAAACATTACAATCTTTGTGTACAACACAGAAAATACACTAGTTTTCATAAAGTGTAAATTCAATCGACCACAGATTATCATCAAATATTTCCATACGGCTCAAAACAAATTGTATTTTGATATATGTTTGTAGTCTCTCTGTAACATGAAATGTGTTATTAAATACATATTGAATTTAAGAGTATAGAGAACTCTTAGTGTATACTTCTTTACTCATACAAAGTCATCCAATTTCTGCAAATGGAAACAGAAGTATCATATTACATAAACACTAAATGGGCTGCTATTTAGGGCTGGGTACCGAATTCAATTCTTTTTAGGCACCGACTGACTTGCCTCTAAAGTATTGAAAAATGCCTCGTCATTCAATATCCAATTTCAATACCTAAAGGAGTAAATCTCATCAGCGTCCGTGAACCAATAAGCATTCAGCATGCTCCTACCAAGATCTAATAATGCTTGTGATTGGCTGTTTAGTGTTACACATCGTAGAGGCATGCAGGAAAAACTCTTAAGTTATGCACAGAGACTGGGCTCACGTAGAGCTGAATAGAAACAAAAAGATTTGTGCTGCAATGTTGTAGTTTATTTTTGTCTTATAAATTTGGGATCGAAAAAAGTATCGTTTAGGAACCGGTATCAAAGTCACGGTGTTGGTATCGGTACAAGTATTGAATTTCTTTTAACAATACCCAGCCCTACTGCCAGTATCCGCAGATCTGGGCCTGTTCCCTGAAATTGTATAATCTCTTTATTGTTTATACCATGTGTATCTGCTTGGATGTATGGGTATTTTATGGCATTTATTTAAGTGTATGTTCCTTTTTTTTTTTTAAATGTAAGAAGTTTTTGAGATGCATACGTCATTGGAATGTATGCCTTCCTTGCGTAAATGTGGCTAAAAAAACAAACCACTCCTTTCATAATTTCCTGTTTGATCATTTCCTGTGTTTGCAGAGCTCTCAAGGCCAAAAGGGATGCTTATATTAGTCACCTAAATCGTATTTATCGCAACAATCTTGACAAAGTAAGTTCATGTTTTATCGTTTCACATCTTTATTATTTCAGTGTGTTTGTTGTTCTTTCCTGTATACGTCTATATTTACTCGTCATGTCTATAAAATGTTTTGACTCTTTTAATAATGACATCCGATCCATTCCAGGCTAAAGTCCAAACTATTCTAGGTCAGGCCAGGTTTACCAATGATTCTGAGCCGACTGTGGAGGTGAATGGAAAGAAATATACAGCACCTCATATCCTTATCGCCACTGGAGGGCAGCCTACTGTTTTGAGTGATGCTGAAGTTCCAGGTAAGACTATACTGTACTCAGATTTTACTTGGAAAAGTTTGTTTTATTTAATCTGTTAATTCAAATCGGACGACTTAAATGATATTGCTAAATTGTGCGAAATGTGTTTTATTGATAACTTCAGGGGGAAGTCTTGGCATTACCAGTGATGGCTTTTTTTGAACTTGAAACTTTGCCAAAGTAAGCTCATCATATAATCTCTTTATTGTTTATACCATGTGTAAAGTTTGTGCCTATAATTCAAAGTTTTGTTTTCCCAACAGGCGCAGTGTGATTGTGGGTGCAGGTTATATTGCAGTGGAGATGGCGGGCATCCTTTCCACCCTGGGGTCCAAAACATCCCTCATTGTTCGACAGACTGCGGTAAGAAACCCATAGAATCACGACTAAATACTAAATTATGATCTTCATAAGTGTGCAGCCATGCAGTTATTGAAATACATGTATGCTCTCATATTCTCTCTGTAGGTTTTGAGGAACTTTGACAGCTTCATAAGCACAAACTGCACTAAAGAACTGCAAAACTCTGGTGTGGATGTGTGGAAGAATTCTCAGGTGAAGTCCGTTTGTAAAACCGACAAGGGACTGGAGGTGACTATTGTCACCCAAGACCCCGAGAAGAAGAACGACGAGGAGAAGATCGGCACCATCCAGGAAGTGGACTGCCTTCTCTGGGCCATCGGCAGGCAGCCAAACACTTCTGGACTGAACATCGGCGAGATGGTAACCGTCTACTTATGAGGACTACTGTAAACTAGATGCTGAAATGTGCACAGGAAAACATTTACATCTTAGCTCGGTGAATCCTAAAATAGTTGAGTTTTTATTTTCCTTTTTATTGAGGCAATTCATTTTGCAGCTGTAAAGAGTGCAAAACACACGCAACACCCATCATTAAAATAGTAACAGTGCATTTAAGACAGGTGACTACAGCTTATCACCACTGTCTGTTTGCAAAGGGAATTAATTAGTGTTTGGCTCTGTACAGATTTCCTTGTGTCACCCTCATCCTGGCTGCTTAACTGTCCTCGTAGATTATAGCAGCACCGCAGATCATTCTGAAGTATTTGGTGTCTTTACACACAGCTTTGAAAGAAGAAATAACTAAATCCAATAACACACTATTATAGTATAAAAGGTTTCATAGTTTAACACCTTTTTTATATAAACAATAGAGCCCAAAATAAACCAGGCATGGGATCATCTTCAATCGGCGATTAGGGATAATCCGGAAACGAGACAGACAACATACTTAGCGGTCTTTGTTACGTTGTTTCTTTAGAGGTGAAGAGTAAAATGCATGTTGGCTCAGGATAACAGGCACATTAATCACAAATTAACGGGGACGTTATTTAATTTTTTCTTTTTAAGGTACTTCACCATACAGTATCTTAGTGAAGGGGGCTATCAGATTGCCTATTGACGTTTGTACCTAACTAAAACCACATATTCTAGCTTCTCCTTTTTATTGTCTAACCTGTAATATGAAGGAGAATGTGAGTGAAATGTCACAGCAACAGTTCAACACTCAGTGAACCACTAACTTGTATTTAGAAAGTATCAAATTAAGGGAAGTATGAAGGAAAGCTTGTCATTTTAGTGGTATTTGTGCTCGGTTTGAGAGGGTTTACAGGGATCAGTCTTTGTTGAAACACATGATATTGTTAAACAGTGAGTACGTGGTTGCCCCCTGCTCTGTGTATTCTGGAGGTTTCCGAGCCTCAACAGTAGGATCAGTCATTGTTGTTTCTTGCTTTATACAGAAACCGTTTCTGTTGCTCGCTCCTTGAAGTTTCTGTTACAAATGCACACTCTCTGCAGCTCAGCAGCTTGTGATTAGTGAGGGAGAGAACAGAAATGGCCGCAACATACAGAATTTATCCTATTTTTACAAACTTTTTATTGGTGTTTTTGCAGAAGTATGTTCAGCATTTTGTTATAGAAAACAAAAAATGTAGTGTGTGTGTGTGTGTGTGTGTGTGTGTGTGTGTGTATGTGTATATACCAGCACCTTGACATAAAGGCTTTGGGTAAACAGCAAAACAGTGGTTGCACATAAGGCACTTATGCATACACATGTATCTTTCCTTAAAATTGTTGAAGACAAAAGACGTCAGATGTGATGTTTCTCTCTGTTTGCAGGGTGTGGATACAGATGAAAGAGGCCATATCATTGTGGATGAGTTTCAGAACACCAGCAGACCAGGGATCTACGCTGTAGGGGACGTTTGTGGCAAAGCTCTTCTCACGCCTGGTAGGTAGTTGCACTAATAACTGAAATAATTTTGTGGAGGTTGCTTAAAAACTATACAGTCATGTTTACATTTGAGCTTTCCCAGTATGGGTTTGAAGGCTGATAGACTAAAGGCTTCAGTGGTATTTTCTATGTTGAATATCTATACATTTGGTTTTTATGCCTAAAAGGTATTTTAATATTAGTAGGGTAAAAAAAGAGAGAGACATTTTCAGTTGAACTTTAGTCACTTTGTATAAACAGGTAAGGACTTTATTTAGTGTCTATTAGAGGCAAGACCTGCGTGAAATAAAATGACATGGTTTTGTCAAGTTGTGTTGTGTACAGTTGTAAGTGTACAACACAATGATATTTAAATTTTTTTTTTTAATTTTAAGAAAACCATTAAATGAGCCACTTTGGAGTCCACATCTGTCCTGTTTTAAAGCTCTGGGTGTAACTCTTGTAATTAGGCGTTATAAACTAAATGCAAAAACACGACAAAGAAAGCTTTTCAGCTGCAGCTCAGGTCCAACAAAATGTGGTGGTGTGGTTGAACTTCCAAAAAACATTCAGACCATGATTTGTGTGCAAATCTCACCTTTATCATTGATAGAAATATATGTAATTTTCCTGCACAATTCTCAGGTGCAGCCTCCATATACTGACACCTATCTATTATACATAATCATGTTTAGTTACAGTTTAGTATTTCCCTATTCCATGCACAGTTGCATTGGTGAAATGTTGCTTGGTATTAGTTTTTCTGGTTTTAGAATAAAGCGTTTTTATTCTTTGTGGGCCACTAAAATGTTTTCTTAGGACGTTTAGTGTTAGGCAGAGTTGTGCTCTGATGCTATGTTGTATGTCGGGGCAGTTGCCATTGCTGCAGGCAGAAAGCTGGCACACAGACTGTTTGAGGGCAAGAAGGACTCCAAGTTGGACTACTCAAGTATCCCCACAGTGGTGTTCAGCCACCCACCCATTGGAACGGTGGGCCTCACAGAAGGTGAGCAGTTTCATAATCAAAGTTAAACTTTCGCATGATTGAAATTGCCTGTGTTTTAAATCCTTTTGTAGTACTCAATAGGACAAGAATTACAAAGCCTAATTTGTGTTTGTCACAGAGGAGGCCATTCAATCTAGAGGAAAGGAGAATGTGAAGATCTACAAGACTTCTTTCACTCCAATGTATCACGCCATCACGAGCAGGAAGAGTCAGTGCATCATGAAGCTGGTGTGTGAGGGCAAGGAGGAGAAGGTAGGAGTCATCTGCTATTTACAGTTGTTGATCAAATATCATCAATACTTTTGATAGATCAGTAATTATTCTTCTGACTTTCTAATCTCATTTAAATTATTGTAATTGTTGTAATTATTATTAATCAAAACAACATTATCTGTTACTGTCATTGTTTCTTAAGGTACACGTCAATTAAGCCACATGTTCAGAGTTAAAACCGCGAGGTTGGGCGCAAAGCATATAACAGGCACAGAGGCAAAGTGCAGCGCAGGTTTACGTCATCATAGCTTCTGGCTTTGGTGAAGGTCAGCGGCACCGAGGTCAAAGTTGAAATAATTAGAACTTTGAGCGCAGCACTCGGCGGCAATTTCATGCGGTGCACCATGCCAAGGATAGCGCTTCCTCCGACAGATTATGAAAATCTGAAACCCTAAACACTGCTGAAAAACGTAAATATTGTATCATATTAATCATCTCTAAACCATTTTAAAAATAAACACGCATGACTTTGTCCTGGGTAGTGTGTGGTTAACAAACCTTATTCCAGGCATTTTTTAATGACATGCATGCAATGCATCTATTTTTGCATTGAACTCTTATTTGACTCAAGTGTATGAAATGTTTAAGAGAGGACCTTAAGATATCTGGCCCAATGTGCCCCTATTTTTGGCTCTAGTGAACATCAACAACTGCAGTGATTTTTAAAAGATTGACTTGTCTCTTATCCCCTTATAGGTGGTGGGCCTGCACATGCAGGGCCTGGGCTGTGATGAGATGCTGCAGGGCTTCGCTGTGGCCATCAAAATGGGTGCTACCAAAGCAGACTTTGACAAGACTGTTGCCATTCACCCCACCTCGTCTGAGGAGTTTGTTACAATGCGTTAATACAAACACAAACTCCCCCCCTCCCAGACGACTTGCAACCCACACAAGCATACCAGGACAGAGTCATTCCTCTGTACCTTTCTCACATCAGCTTGACAACTTGCTTTCTAAAACTGCATACTTCCATTTTCTCTCTGATTTAAGTGACCTTATTCGTGCACAGTGTTTCATCTTCTCTAATTTTTACGTAAATGGACCAAGACCGAGTTATGGCCTCCTTAAACTGTACTATGGGTCTTGAATATTGATCGAATATTCTGGATTCCATTTTAATGATTGTAAAAATGGAAGGGATGTATCTGCAGTTATTGATGTCAAGTGATTGCATGGGAAATCAAAAAGACTCTCACCTAGTGTATGTGTTTGATTTGTCAGTTATTTGTTAGATGAATATGACAAACACTGCTGCTCCTTAAGGCACCTATTTACTGCAAGGTCATAATATATCGACAGTACTGTTTTAAAGATTCAATAAACATGCATGATTTTTTTTCTTAACTGTTGTGATTCCTTTCTTTTCATTCACTGACTAAGTCTTTATTTTATTTTTATTTATTTTTTTACAGTGCTGTGCTGCAACACTCTTCCCCCACTAGTGCCCTACCCTGTCTGTGTTTACAAATTACATGGGTTGAGAATTTAATGAAGTACTTCTCATATTTGGTAAAATTGTATGATGACCATGCTGCATTTAAAGATGCAGTAGGTAAGACTTATAAAACAAACTTTCTGTCATATTTACTGAAACTGCCCCTATGTTCCAGTAGAACTATATGAAGCTGGTAATTAAAAAAAATATAATCTGTCTCCTATGGCACCACCTACAGCCTGTAGTGCGATTTGCAAAAATCCACAGCTTCCTGTTCAGATGCAGCAATCCTGGCTGGGGGGGGTCTAACTGCGTGTCAATCACTGCTCATGCACACTCGTTCATTCTCCCTTGTGGGAGGAGGGGCTTAGAAGACCATTTGGGCTTTAGCAGAAAGTGGGGGGAGGGACTGAGAAGTTGTTGATGTTCAAATTCTTTGGCTAAGTCCTGGATCTTCACAATTCTACCTACAGCACCTTTAAGACAACTAGCACACAATTTCATTGCTAAAAAATGCAGAATAATCTCTGCTATTTACTACCCAGATGTTTTGTTTTGTGTAGTGCAGCGAGGCAAACTATATGCATATTCTTTATTTGGAACACTGTAGTGGTGATAAGTAACTAAATACATTTATTTAATTATGTACTTCATGTACAATTTTGAGGTACTTTACTTTCCATTTTCTGATTCTTTCTTCTACTCAAACAGTTCAAAAGATAAAACAAACCAATGATATGTTTATTAAAATGTGATGCATTATAGATTGAACATCCCAACATGATATAAAGTAATCTCATCTAATACTCTGTCAACCATTTACACAACAATAAAATATTTAGATGTTAATATTTGATACACATAGAGGCCATTCTGCTGCATAATGAGGTATTTTTACTTTAGGTACTTCATGTTGATTTTGCAGACAACAACACCACATCTGTACTTTTACTACAGTAAGATGTAAAATGCAAGATTCATGTAATAGATAATATTTATTATATTGTGGTATTACCTGTTTTAGCCTACCTAACTAAACAATCTTCCTGGGTACTTTAACAAAAAGTATTTTAATCAAATTAACCTTTAACTTTTCTTCTTAAGTGTATATGAAATAGTTGGATGTAAACAGCACCATGAGGATGACAGGGATTAGAAACTGAACATGAATGGCCTAGTTTGCACAGCGGTTATTGCAGGACTAGTTGGATTATGGAGAAATGAAATGGCAGGAAATTTGGCTAGTTGGAGACAAATTCTGTCATTCCAAAGGTTTCCAGCAAAAAAGACATTAAAGAGATTTAGACTTCATATTGAATATTCTTGCACTTTCTGTGAACTAAGAAGAAAAACAAACCATTTATTTTAATAGGTACTATGTAATACCAGAATATTTTTTGGCTAATGTTAAACATTTTATAAGAAGGGAACTGGGCAAACAATTCAATTTCAGGATAAAGACATTCTTATATGTTTTGAAGGTCACGAGATGGGGAAAGATCTTTTTATATGAAGATTTTTTTTTTGGTACACTTTATTATTGGGGAAATGCCATATTCGCAAGAAGAAATGGGCGGACTCCAAACCAAACATTGGACACATTTTTATGAAGAACTGCATCAATATGGCAAAATTATAAGATACCTTAAAAAGAGAAGGCAATTAAGACTAATTTGTGTTAGGCAGTTTATGTACGTACATCATGGAGGTGTTGTGGTTCTTGTGTTCTTCAAATAAAGTGAAAAAAAACAACTGAATAAGCTCTCGCGAGAAGAGAGTTAACGTCACTGTTGTGTCACAGGTCAGGTCACTGTGTGTGTTTGCACCGTTACCATTAGTTTACTCTCGCTTTGCCAGACCCTCCTCCAAAGTTTGACCATATATTCTGAAATGGATACAGACTATGCAGAATAAACCTCACAACAGAAAGGTACTGTCTTTTTTTAAATGACCTAATCTAAATGTACTCGCTATTAAGGTACAGTTGTTTCTGAGTAAATACAATGTTACACAGTACTTGTTACTTACGGCGGCTAACGATGTTAGCTTACGGTGCTAGCTAGCCGGGGTTGGAGGCACTGCTGCAGCGTCAGTACGGCAAAGATATTTGACCATCCAACCGATTATCAATGACAAGCATTTCAGTTAGCCACCAATGCCACTTGTGTTTAACACTTTAGCTAGTTTATTTTATAGCGATGCTAACGTTACTGCTCGATGAAACTGTCAGATGTTGAGAGGCGATGTCTTGGCGTTAATCTGTTCAGTTGACAAGCTAACCCAACAGTAACCCTGCTATCTGTGACTCCG
The DNA here is from genome assembly GCF_004354835.1 of Perca flavescens. Classification (NCBI taxonomy): domain Eukaryota; kingdom Metazoa; phylum Chordata; class Actinopteri; order Perciformes; family Percidae; genus Perca; species Perca flavescens. The sequence continues at coordinate 12,339,101 of NC_041340.1, forward strand.
CATAGCAAGTTCCTGCACTTCGGTACCAAGCCCCGCTACAGCGAGGATGTTCCCCAGCCTGGCCCACAGACCATGGCATGTCTTCTGCAGGCTATCCTTGCAACACAGGGCGCACCTGTCACAACGGTCCTCGAGGATCCCCCAGCTGTGCTACGGTGAGGACTCATTACACATTATGGCTCTTACTACTGTGCGATCTCTTGATACCATAGTTTACAATGCAGTACAACTGAAGAAACGTTGATCATATATTCTGTTGCGCAGGTTTTAAGAGTGGAGGCACACATAACGTGTGGTTCAGCCTCCCAGACTGCCGTGTTGCTTCTCTAGGGCTGGGCAAGGTGCAATACTACTCTACCTCTGGCAACAGTAAAGATGGTCCCCCAAAATCAGCATCAGGTGATGCTCCAACAGCAGAAAAGGTCCTGTCTGCTGCTGCAAAAGCCACCCCAGGTTCACCAGCTGACTAACTTTTAATGTTTCAGAATACCACAGATTCAGAAGTTGTTGAGATGTTTGCTGCCTGTCTGTTCTTGGCATTTTGTGTGGCACTGCATTGTGTACATTAACGGTTACTATTTCCCCTTTTATAACCGCTAAAACTGTTGTCTTATTGCATGCCCTGTCAACATTAGCACCGGAAGATGTTTCTGGTAAGTTGAGATGTTTAGGAAAATTCCAAAGTCCCCCAGAAGAATTTCACTTTAGTTTACGTCTTTGATTCCATTTCAATATTTGCTCTCATAGGTGCAACACCTCAGGGACTGACTAAAGCTGAGACAATTCAAGTGAAAGGTAATTAACAATGTTTGTGCATGCTTCACGTGAAACAGGTAAAGGCTCTGACACACCAACCTGAAAGCCGGCAGAAAAGGCAGTCGGACTGACTGCCTCCCTCCCCGAGTTGGTCCAAAAACTGCCTCAGAACACAGCAACGCCGACTTGAGCGTACGTTCTGCGCGAGACGTAATACGTCTCAATAACAGCAGGCGGCGCTAATCTGTATTGTCGCCCAAAAAATGAAAACCGGCAGCTGATTGGACGAACGCGTCACGCGGGTCTGGCTTTTCCGGAATTTCAAAGCCAGACTATCATGGCAGCTCGTTTGTAATACAATCTCATATTGTACTGAAATAGTTCACCGAAACGTGTTTCTGAAAACATTTTAAGCGAGAAATAGGCCATGCAGTTGCTGAATCTGTCTTCATTTCAGATCGACAAAGGTCAGTTTAAAAGATTTTTGTCAGATTTTGAGAGACACTAGTCACGCTCATCCCGCTAGTCATTTCCGGGTTAGCACTCCACCAATCAGATTGGTCATTGAGTCCGACTGTCCGCCTTCCGATTCAACATGTCAAATCGGCCCAAATGAAGGCCGACATCTCCTCGGAACACACCGAACTGACTCGAGTCACTGACCTCGCCAGACTGTCCGACGGCCGATAATCTGGTTGGTGTGTCAGGGCCTGGTCTAGATCTACTCTATCTGTGAAGTTTCTCAAGATAACTCTAGTTATGATTTGATACTATAAATAAAATTGAATTGAATGGATTAAACCCTGCGTCATAATTTCCCTCTGTCATATGCAGTTCGAGCAGTCCTGAAGAAAAGAGAATATGGAACCAAGTACACTCAGAACAACTTTATCACAGCAGTCAGAGCCATGAATGAATTCTGCCTCAAACCAAGGTTACCCCAGTTTCCCAAACAGATTGTGTTATGTTTCATTTATTTGATAGATATTCACTGCGTCCAAAGCTGAATTAACGGTGTTGAATGCTCATCTGTTCGGTGTAACCATGTTCAGTGCTAGCTGAGATGCGGGCAGACCACAACACACATTCCTGAGTTAATAAGTTAACATGCTGCTGTGATTAGCACATATAAGACTGCCCGACATTGTTTAACTCAGGTCTTCCTAAATCTTTTTCTTACCCCCATCCCCTTATGTCTTCAAAGTGATCTGGAACAGCTTCGCAAGATCAGAAGACGCAGCCCTCACGACGACACCGAGGCTTTCACGGTCTTTTTGCGGTCAGATGTCGAGGCCAAGTTAGTTCTAACACCTTTTTTGCTTTACACCTCAAGAGATATACAATATATAAACACTATGTGTACTCCAACAAATTATTGCTCAAACCACCAATTTTCAATCATGTGTCTCTCTTACGTTTTGTGATTGCTTTTTTCTTTCTTTCTGTGACTATTAGAGCACTAGAAGTATGGGGCAGCCATGAAGCTCTAGCCCGAGAGAGAAATCTCAGGAAAGAAGTGGAGAGAGAGTTTCAAGAAAGTAGGTTTATTTTAAATTTTTGTAATGATGCTTGAGATTTTTTGTCTTAAAGCAACAGTTCAACATGTACTATCTCGTTCCCATTCGAAACCCAAGTCTAATAAAAACAGTGATTTTTCAGTGTACTATTTCTTACCTCTGACCAGTTACAAGGTGACGAGCTCCAGGGTGTCCCTGCTCGTGAAATAGTCTAACACATAACCTTTCGTAAAACTTAGAATTGTCTTTTTTTACACTTTGGTTTTTGTATGAATAAATGACGTATTGCATGATAATTACTGAGCATTGGAGATGCTGTTAGGCAGATTTTGTTACTTTTGGATGGAGCCAGGCTAGCTGTCTCCCCCGGTTTCTATTCTTTATGCTAAGATAACCGGCTGTTGTCTGTAGGATTATATTTAACGGACAAAAGTGGCAGTGGTAACAATGGGGGGGGGGGGGGGAATTGTCATCAAACCATTCCTTTAATGCTCAATATAGACCTTTTGTGAATATTTGTGTAAATAACCTGATTGTTTAACAGCTGATTATTTTGTCCATTGGACATATTGTTTTTATTTGTATCTCTTATTTGTTGACCTCCAGGTATTTTTAGGAATCAACAGTTGTTAAAGGAATACAAAGACTTTTGGGGAAACACTAAGGTGAGCTCTTTAACTTTTGTTTGATAATATGATTAAATGAAATGTTTTATGTGTGAAAGAGCGAGAGAGAGAGAGAGTGGACATAAGTGATGTATTTGTGTGACCTTTTTCCCTGTTACAGAGGTCACTGCATCTACGTATATATTAATGTCATTATCTGTTATTTATGAAGTCCAGTGGTGTTATTTTGATGACTGTACTGTTCTACACTGGCCTGGTATGGCATGGTGTATTATATACTCTGCTGGCTTGTTTTCCTCCTCTCACAGTATTTTTCATGAGATAACATTAACTGTATACGTCTGTTAAGGCAACACAGCTGGACATTCCCAATCATGTGTATCTTAAATCAAAGGCCGGTTGCTAAATTTCACTGTAGTTGTTTTTCTTTGTTCCACAAAGCCTCGATCAGGCCAGAGGACAACTTTCCTACAAGGGCCTGGGAAGGTGGTCATGGTCGCTATTTGCATGTAAGTTTTAATGCTCTCGTCCTTGTTTGTGATTGCATGTTTGGTTTCGCTGTAAAGTCTTCCTGTACTCAGTGACTTTGCTGAGCTGTAGCACACACAGTGGGAGGTATTGGATTAGAGCGGAACCACGAGTCTGTTGTCAGCAGGGTTACTACCTACAGTATGTCGGGTGAGTGTCAGAGTGTAACGTTTAGGAGACCGTAGACCTACTTTCACTTTATCTTTTATTCTTTAAAAAAAAAAAAAGAAGAAAAAAAACTGCACTGTAGAGTTTTGACACTCAAAAAAAAAAAATCTCAAAGATGTGAAAATCTGTATTTGAAACTGCATGGGCTTTAACTCCCATGAGATCATGTGGCCTATTGGATTAGGATGATTGCATTACAGGACATGTGCAGTCACATGAACAGCAACATGTTTCCTTCACTTAGTATGCACAAGGACTCACAGGATTCAATTGGTTAAGTACTGAGTTGAGGAGAGGTCCAGTCGTGGTGTGAATTCTGTGTTTCTGGGGCATGAAAACAGAAAAGCTGAAATACTTTGCAATAAACAAAAATAGTTGAGTAATAGAAAATGGGAGCTATCGTATGTTATTAACTTTGGCCTCCAGACAAATTTGTCTGTCTAGACTTAACAGCCACATTATCACATAGCTAACTGTTTTTCTGTCCAGTACAAGCTGCTTATTAAATCTGTAGACCACCAAAGTCAGAACTACTGTTAACCATTAAATTGTGTTGCCCTTTGAGTGCTTTATCTACTTATATTTCCTTGTCCTCAGCAATGGGCTGAATTTCATCTTCAAGCTGCTTGCTTGGGTCTACACCGGATCAGCTAGCATGTTCTCAGAGGCCATCCACTCTCTGGCCGACACCTGCAACCAGGCTCTGCTCGCCCTGGGAATCAGCCAATCTGTCCGCAACCCTGATGCAGGGCACCCGTAAGCACTACACCTTACTGTACTGTTAAAAAGAAAAAGACAATGATTATGAGAGGAACGTGAGCTGTCGCCAAAGGAAAATAGGTCATTATAACACACAAAGAGTAGAAGTATAGGTTGAAGTTTACACATTTAGAATTTTGCAGAAGTACCATTTAATCCTTTTGCAAACAGCATTTTTGCAGAGCGTAGGTATGTGTATCCTAGGGGTGGGAGTCTCTTGGCACCTCACGATCCGATTCAGAGGCCTACAATTTGATTCTAAACAGATTATCGATGCATCTCGATGCAACAATTTTTTTTATGTACATTTCCATGCGTGATTTTTAAAAATCTACATATAAATCTGAGTTTCCTACTCAGAGTTTGTTAATCACAAAGCAACTAGACAAAATGAAATTAAATGTTTTGTCTACTGAGGTTTTTATTTTGTAGCCATTCCATGCTTAAGTCTTAAACATGTTTGTGAAAGTCACCTTTTCTCCCAGTAATCTTCCATGTCAGAGGCTCAGTCATGTTTAAAGGTGGAGAATTGGCTTCTTAGAACATGAAGGTGTCAGATGTAATGTGATAAAGTAGATGAACAGCCTATATGTGTTGTGCCTAATTATTTTACGTATGTCTTATTAGATCATGTGTATATATACAAAAAATATAGATTTTTTTCCTTTTGGCCATTTTTGTGTTTTTTCTGCACGCTTGCCTAACCTCTAAAGGTGCTGACACACTAACCCGATAATCGGCCGTTGGACAGTCTGGCGAGGTCGGTGACTCCGTCGTCCATCTGAGGGGCTGTCGGCCTTTATTTTGGCCGACCTGACGTGTTCAGTCGGAGGCAGGGCAGTCAGGACTCACCCGGAAATGGCGAGCGGAATGAGCGTGACTAGAGTCTCTCAAAATCTGACAAAAATCTTTTAAACTGACCTTTGTTGAGCTGAAATGAAGACAGATTCAGCAACTACATGGCCTATTTCTCGCTTAAAATGTTTTCAAAAACATGTTTCAGTGAACTATTTTAGTACAATATGAGATCGTATTCTGAACAAGCCGCCATGACAGTCTGGCTTTGAATTTCCGGAGAAAACAAACCACCCCAACAAACCCAACAATACAGATTAGCACCGCCTGCTGTTATGGAGACGTATTACGTCTCGTCTCTTCGGTGTGTTCTGAGGCACTTTTTGGTCCAACTCGGGGAGACTGATCAGTCCGACTGGTTTTCCTGCCGACGGTTGGCCGACTGGTTGGTGTGTAACTGCCTTAAGTTGTTGTCCATTATCCCTTCCTCTTTCAGTCACTATGTTTTCTGATTTGTACTTGTCTGGAGACAGTAACTTTTAAATAAAAATCAACACATTTAAATTTAAATCGATTATTAACTTATCTGAATCGAGAATCGAATCGTTCTAGAGAGAATCGCGATGCATCTAAGAATCGATTATATTTCCCACCCCTAGTGTATCCTATACAAAATAATGGGGTTGTGGAAAATAATGTTGTTGATGGGTAAGAGAACCAGTCCTGGATTTGTTCAAATAATACTCTCAGCTGTAATAGAGGCCCTACGTCTTTTCCAGGTATGGCTTCTCCAACATGCGCTACATTGCCTCCCTCATCAGCGGGGTGGGCATTTTTATGATGGGAGCAGGCCTCTCCTGGTACCATGGCATCATGGGATTGCTGCACCCACAGCCCATTGAATCGTTGTTATGGGTGAGTGTCTGTGTTTACTCGTGCCTGTAATACAAGATATATCAAGGATAATAATGACCCAACACGTCACTTCTCTGTGTTACAGGCTTACTGTATTTTGGCGGGCTCTCTGGTGTCTGAAGGAGGTAGTTTATTGAAATGAAGTTTTTGATCTTTGGTGACATTTGGCCATAAAGTATAATTTTGTACTGAAACATCTCTTTCTGTTTGCCTTCCTCAGCCACATTACTAGTAGCCATAAATGAGATAAAGAGGAGTGCCCAACTTCATGGACTGTCTTTTTATGAATATGGTATGTACAACGGAAATATTTTTCATATTAAATGATGATGCTTTGAATGCCATTTACACCTTGCATTACAATGAATCTATATTGATCAGGCAGCAGTTTACTTTGCCCGTATCTACCTAAAACTGCAGGTAACCTGTCCTGAGATCTAGAGGAGGGGATTGAATTCTGATTGAATTGAATTAGCTTAAATCACGTATGACAGTGTTTTTTTTTTTTTTTTTTTTTTTTAAGACTGCGACTGCAGCATGTAAATAGAAATGTTTCTCCAAGCCATATTATACTGTATGATCAATATACAGAAGAATGCCTAAAGATTGTGTTATGATCTGAGCAGACCTTAGGATAAGGAAAAACTCTTAACCGGGAAAGAAGTGGAAGAAACTTGAGGAACAACAACTGGGGAACAATCTCCCTGGACGGACAAACATACAATAGATGTCGTATGTACAGAATAACCAACACAATAAAACAACAGTATAGACAGCCGGGATGAGAAAATGATACATAGTGGCAACATATGGGAAGAAAATGGATCCAGGAGGATGCTAAGCAGCTTTCCAGGTGTCGCCAAACAGAACCTGAGCCTCATGACCTCTTCACCACCATGTAACCTGGGAAGCAGACAGGCGACACAGACGCACAAGACGCAAAACCGAAGCGCATCATTCACACAGATAGGAGAATGAAACAAGCACACAGAGGAAGAGGGAGAGACAAGAGGAGAGGCTGAATCCCTGGAGGACGGAGAGCCAGATCCAAATGTGTGAAGGGGGGCACCGACAGCCAGGAGAGGGAGAGAAAGGTTCCCTGGACGACCAAATACACCTGCCGTCAGTTTGAAATGAATGAATCTTACCTCTGGAGGAAAGGAAAGCAGGTGTTTCCTGTCATTGTACGCAGACGGCGTCATTCAGCCCGAGTTGATTTTCACATTGTGAAGGAAAGAAGTAAATTTGATCATTCATCAACCATAATTCTACCAAAGACCCATATCTGACAACAAATGTAAATGTTGTGTTGATACATCCAGACTTGGTGTAATGTTGGTGTATCGCTTAAATATTCAGGTGTAATTGTGGTCTCGCGTTGTTTTTATGTGTGCAGTAATGCAGAGTCGAGACCCCAGTACTAATGTAGTGCTGCTGGAGGATGCTGCTGCTGTATTAGGAGTCATCATGGCTTCTGGCTGCATGGGCCTCACATCACTTACAGGTAAACAAAGAGACATGGAGACATTGTTGGATTATTGGAGTCGATCAGTTTCAATCTGTTCTATTGCCCTTAGTCATGCAGTCAATGAGCTCATGTTTTTTTGCTTCTTTTAATCTTCTCAACCAGTACTATGACTTATTATTCTTCAATTGATTAAGTAGTGTCAGGATAATCCTTCTCTCATGTTTTTGTACTTTGGTCTCCACTGTCAATGTTGGCAATGATCCATATTTCTAAAGTTGTACTGATTCTCTCCACCTGCGTCCACCCCCCAGGTAACCCCCTCTATGACAGTATGGGTTCTATCTGCGTGGGCACGTTGCTGGGCGCCGTCTCAGCCTTCCTCATCTACACTAACACAGAGGCTCTGCTGGGTCGCTCCATACAGGCGGAACGTGTACAGAAGCTCACCGAGTTCCTGGAGAACGACCCCGCAGTAAGGTCAGCAAATGAGCAGGCACACTCTAGTGCACACACCTCCACGGCTATGAAACATGGACCAGGTCCTGATGTCAGGTCTGGAAACATTCATGTGTATTTAAATAATTCCAACTCAAGTCCACACGGTCTAACCGTGACTTTAAAGATCTACTGATGTCGATGGGACAACCTTCAGGTTAAAATAACATGAACTTACCTAACTTTACATGCAAGCTGTACACAGAGCAGTGCAAAGCGATCTAGTGTAATTACTCTGTCACAGCATGAACATGCGAGTGACTTTAAGAAATTAAATATTGTGGTCTTGTAACCTCTTTCATTGTACGCAGTCCATATCGACGACGCTTCATTTACGGGATAGTTCCGGTGCTGCAGGAAGTCCCGCCAGATGCCCCTCATTTTCGTCCGCATGTCCCACACCTGCTTTCTTTGTGTTGGCATTAGAGATGCACCGATAGACCGGCTGGTGACCGGAGTTGGCCGATTTTCACGTGATCGGCCACGACCGGCGACCGGCCGATCAGTCTGACAAATGCCAATTTTATGCCGGTCAAATGCTTTAAATAAATAACATTGCAAAGGCTACCATACACAATGCATAGGAATTATATATGGGCTAGCAAATAATAACAATAAACCCACTATTAATTACATTATCTTAATGCAGTGTAACTACTGTAGCATGTAAATAATGCACATAAAATACAAACGTGAGCAAGGGCATTCAACAATCGCAATTATATTGAATCAACAGCCACGTGCAACCTAGCTAGTAGGTGAAGAACACAAACAACAAAATCACCAGCTAACAATGAACTGACAACATAAGTTATACGACTTACAGTTCTCTAGGACTTACACACCCGATTTCCACTGGCTAGTTATGCTCCGGTCTCTTTGTCCTTTTTCTCCCTTTTCCACGTGAAGCGCATGTCCGAGCTATTCTCCGACATGCACTCTTAACTAGCACTGTTATAGATGCCCTTTTGTACAAATGCACTCGGGCATTTTCATACAGAAGTTTAGTTTGCTAAATATATCACTTTTTTTGTTGGATATTGGATGTGAAAAGAAGGAAATTGTTCTTCCATAACATTGCACTTTAGATGTGTGTGAATTTCCCACACCAGGAGTAATTTATGTAGTTCTATTTTATAGCGATTGATTATCTGTTCAAAATATGTTCTATGCAAAATGTAAAATGTTCTATAAAGAAAAGATAGAAAATAAATATTTGTGTGTGCTGTGAAGTGGTTAGAAAAAATGAAATTGGAATCGGCTAAAATCGGTATCGGCACCAATTCGGTGAATCTCTACTTGGCATTCTAAACTCCACTCGATGTATGAGGACTAAGGTTAACTGCTCCTCAGACCTCTGCAGGGTAAATCCAGACAGCTAGCTGGACTATTTGTCGAATCTGTGTTTTCTGTTGCTTGATTAAAACAACTTTAAATGTGCCCATTTCACCCAAAACAAGTTCCTGCCCGAGGTTATTTTGCAGAGGCACATTTGCTCCGTCTGGCGAGTAGCACCGCCCAAGACCACTGTGATTGGTTTAAAGAAACGCCAAAACACCAAAGCATGTTTTTTACCTATCCAGGAATGTTGAGTGAAAGGGCCAGACCTTCCTCCACAGCGCTGAGGAGATACGTCTGGCAATGCAAAACTACATTTTATGTCATACTCATTATAAACACACCCTGTTTTAGTGAAAATCCACTGAAGTATCCTGTAACATGTTTTGTTCTCCAACTAAGTTTGAAGTATGATAGTTTTTCTTCCTGCCTAACCTAAAGAACTGCTTTGTTTTGTATCACGATCAGGGCCATCCACGATGTGAAGGCCACTGATCTGGGGCTGAGCAAAGTGCGATTCAAGGCTGAAGTTGACTTTGATGGCCGAGTGGTGACACGGTCTTATCTGGAAAAACAAGACATTGACCAAATCCTCAATGTAAGTTGTTTTTTTCACTGCCTTCGTTTCCTTTTTCTTTAATATTTTGTGATCACTACTTTTTATTACTGTTGCGTATAGTAGGCAATAAACATGTCTTTTGAACACTACATTATGAATCCATCTGTCGCTAACAACTGCTAAGGACACATTGAACAAATCCCAGATCAATTCAAAACAAAGGTTTGTCAGTCATTAAAGGATAATTCCATTTTTTTATGCTTTCTTGTTTATGCCATCATCACTGTTGAGTCATGAAAGAGCGAACATCTTGTCATTTTCCCGACTATAATTGCTGCATGTCATCCCTTCTCTCTCTGTCACAATCTAAATAAAGAATAAAATGTCTAAATGAATAACAAACACATACACTGCAGCTTACACAGTCACTTTTAATAACAAAAACTGGTTATTATCGGGACATTTTGGGTTAAACAAAAAGTCACTTCAGTGATGTTCTGTTTACTTTGCTAATTGTTGGTTCCTAGCTGCATTCATGTCACATTGGAAGAAGCATTTATTAAAAACTGTTGTGGTTTTATCCATAGTATACAGTATAATAATTATTTAAAATGAATCCTAAATGACCCTCAGCAGATGGAAGGATTATGCACTGGTTTATCTACAGCATACAGTAATGCAGGCCACAATAGCTATAGATTATCTAACGTTGAGGTTTTGAATATGTTGTCTCCTGATTGAGCTTCAGTCCAGTTGAAGTGGGCCGAACCAAGCTTGGATTTTTTTGCAACAGGAATGTGGACAAACCTGAACTTTTTTTCTTTAAAAATGTGATATTTTTGTCCTCGGATGTGTCCTTGGCTCTTGCTGTATTCAACATGCATCTATATTGCTTACCTTGTATCTTTACTGACTGAAGTTAAGCGTGTGCTTTTTTTTTTCCTCTCTGCAGGAAATTCAGCAGGTGAAGACCCCCGAGGAGCTGGAGAACTTCATGCTGAAACACGGGGAGAACATCATTGACACCCTGGGGGCCGAGGTGGACCGCTTGGAGAAAGAACTCAAGGTTCTGAAATATTAAACTTGCTCAAATTGTTGTCTAGAAAATAGTTAAAACCGCCTTTTTTTTTTTTTTTTTAACATTTCATATTGCTTTCCTATATTTACTAATTGGAATTTATCTGCACAGCAAAGACAGATTTGTACGTAACCCTGTTTTGTTTTTTTTCCCTTCCGTAGCAACGGAACCCAGAGGTCCGTCATGTAGACTTGGAGATACTATAATACCTTACGGGTCATCGTGCTGTAACAAGAAGAGGGAAAGGTGAAAAGGAGGGCCAAGCTTGCCTACGCTATCTGCCCCCCCCCCTTCTCATCCTGACCACATCTGTCTCTGCACAACTCATCAAGTCTTACTGTAGAAAAATCCACAGCCACACTCGAGGACGGTGTTTGGCCAACGATCATGCGTTCTTTGTGTCTGTTGAACTTCAGTTAGTTCACATTCAAGCGCGAGTGTTCCTTGGCTTAAGATTAAGAACTGTCATTAGTCTCCTTGAATTTTAAGAAAAATTTTGAATCTCCGTTGCAGTTCACATACATCTATGACTAGTTTAGTCTCCTGGTTGTTTGCTTGACCTCACATTCCTGCATGAATGTGTTTGGATTCGGATGAAATCAGGGCCAGTATCATTGACTAGACTTGTACTGTAATGTGAAGAAGCTTGAACCACAGTGATAGTGTTTCCTTCATTAGTACAAAGGAAACGTGAGAGCTACATATTCAAACAAATTTATTTAACTGCGAGACTACATTCGAGTTTTTATTTTATTTTTTTTCTTTTAATGTGAAAACGGAGGAACTGAAGACGCCACGATGCTCATGCAGGTTCTCTAATAAAGACAGTTTGTGATGGATAGATTGTATTGCTATTACAGTGTAAAACGGAAAAGAAAAAGAACTCAAAAGGTGTTGTTAAGACGTTTCATTTGATTGTATGCTAGAGTTGACGAGTGAACTAAGAAAACAGTACTTATTGAGCATCAGCTTATGCAAAACTTAAAGATTAGAAAACGGTGTTATCACGCAAAATCAATATATTCCCATGATAGATAAGTTGACAGTCTGGCTAAAAAAATGCATTAATTAACCATTTATTGGACATGTTGATCTTTACAGAAGGTCGAATGGAAAGAGTGAACATATTTCCGAGCCAAGAAATTAAGTTCTAGGCAGCAGCAGCCCTCTCTTTCACTTCATACTCCAAACTTTGATGTTCTCCAAACTTAGTAACTTTATCTTGTGGGCTTTGGCAGCTGATCAGCAGGTGACTGTACTGATCCAAAGATGAGGTACTGGATGGATGCAAATTTCCAGTGTAAATAAGTGGTCCATGATGACAAAATGTACCAAACGATTGGACCATCATCATCATCATCATCATCATTCAAGATGTCACCCTGTACAATGCAGTGTATCAACATGATCTCCTACTTGGCGTGAAACATACAGTGACCCGTTTTTGCTTTTCATTCTGCTTTTACTTTAGCCAGTCAGCTGCAGCACAGGACACACCTGCCTGCTAAACATGTTACTATGCTTCAGGAGTCATTTCATCTCTGTTTCAGAGGATGGATGTGTATCTTTGAAGGTGTTAATAGTGTAATATCCCCCCTGTTGGCTGTAACAAGGCTGCCACTGCTGAAGGAGTGAGAATAAATTTGAAATAATTTATTAAATTATGTTGCTTTCCTTTTTCTGTCATGTGGTCTGATCTCATTTCAACTCTGCTTCGTGTGTAGTTTGTGATTAGCATGATAGAGGACACAACGCTTCTCAAGATGTTTGAGGTTTTGTAGGAGCTCCTACCTGGATTGGAACCCCCAGCGACCGAGCCGGGGATGCGTTCAAGACCTCCTGAACGCATCGGGAACAGCAAAGAGGTGCATTTTCGGATTGGAGTTCGTTTTCTTTTTTTTTAAACTCAGATGGTTGACTGGAATGTAAACCCAAGTCCATTAGATGGTGCAGTTGTAGGGATGAGAGAGAGAGAGAGAGAGAGAGGGGGGGGGTGCTATAGCCTGTACGCTGACGTCAATAAAAACAGTCATTTCCAACCAGCCTGCGCATTGACCGACCGTTCAAAACATTACGCACAGCATCGCGGCTGGAGCCACGCTAGACTACGACTGAAATAAATTTTCGCCGAGCCCGGAGAGCGGAGACAATGCGGACAAAACTCCATTGCAGGTTTTTACACCATTGAATGTTGTCTTAACATTTTGGGTGTTGCGCGCATATCAGTGTCATGTCTCGTCATACCATTCCCAAGTCAGTCCGCTGCCCATCTTGTTCCCTTTCATGTCTCCCCTCCGCAGAGAAAGAAAGGGTCGCTTGTGCACGTTGATACAAAATAAAAAAAAATATAAAAATAGAAAGATAAAAGAAGGTGATCGTCCGGCTGATTTGGCTCATTATTAGAAAGGAGACATGCGTCGAGACGCGCCTGTCACGTTCGGAGATCACCAAACACATCTTCAGTCCTGCACATCACGCCGTCACTTTCAGTAGCATTAATTGGTTCGTTTTGTGAGTGGATACAAAGAAAATGTCGCTGTTTTGTTTTGTAATAATATTCGATGCATCTCGATTTTTTTTTTCTCTCTCTCTTTCTAATATGTTCGTCTCCAGCAGCCCACAGATGGGGGCGCAGTAAACCCGCACATTTGGGGTCTCAGATTTTTCACGCAACCTCCCCTCCATCACCACAAAGCCTGCGGTTACAAAATCCCCAACCCCATTACTCCTCGCTGCGGAATTGAATTAAAGAAACGAGATTTTGTTCAGCAATGTAATCATCTCCCATTGCCCAGGCAGAAAAACCTCATCAACCCATTTTTTTCTTGTTGTTGTTGCTTTTGTGTGTGTTTTCCTAGGTCTTCTTCTATTTATTTTTTAATAATCGATTTGATTGCTGTTTCAATCACAGGTGCAGGAGCATCTCGAACAACCCAGGTGGTGATGGCAGGAAAGGTCTGATCATGGCGGATGATCATCACCATCACCATCGTCCCACTGCTCTACGCTTTTAGCCTCTTTACAGTGCTGCCTTGTCTAATCATGTTCAAGCAGCATTGTACAGGGCTATGACAGCATAGAGAGCTGAGCTGCTCGAGCGCTGCGTTTCTCTGACCCTTTTGGATGGCGGCCAATAATGATATCATCCGTTAAAAACGCTAAACGGCGATTATTGCGTGTGAGGATTGTTGGCAATAGACTGACTTGTCTTGTCTTGTTCGCGCTTGTGTCGTCAAAAAACTGAGATGCATTGCTTTTTTAAGTGTTAAAAAGAAAGAAAGAACTGGAGCACATTAAGTTCTCAGTGGGTTGAATTATTCAATGCAAACCTAAATGCCTTTGCAGCCAATACATTATTGAAACAGTTAGTCACATTGCATTGTGCTGCTTCTGTATGTCCATTGCATTGGAGTCCCACAGAGCTAATCATCCCCTTTTTTTCTTGATTTTTGTTGTTGGACCTCTGTTCTGAATTTGATTTCCCCAAAGCGTTTAAGACTATTTTAACCATCTGGATGAAAAAATATTCTGTTTGCTGCACGATAACACAGATAAACGTGAGAGGCACAAACTGCATATAGGGCATTGTTTGGGGAATATGTTTGTACTGTACTGTATGTATGGCTGTAGAGTGCAACCAACGATTATTTTCATTATCGATTACTAAAACAATGAATAAATCACAATTTCTCACAATTACATATCCCCAAAGCCAAATGTGACATCCTAAAATGTTTTCATTTTGTCCAACCAACAGTTGGAGATATTCACTTTACTATCACCAAGAAGAGACAAAGAAAATCAGCAAATTCTCACAATTGACAAGCTTAAACAGGGGGGGTGGGGGCTTAAAAATGGACAGAAATGATTAATCTATTATCAAAATAGTTGCTGATTTGTTTTTCCTTTCAATCGATTAATCGTTTCAGCTCTAATGTAGAACTAAGAAATATGTAATGTACTATTAAAAAAGGTTTAAATCTGTTTGATTCCCTTGATTTACTTGAATTCAAATCTGTCTTCACACTTGCCTATAAACACTCAGTTGCCAGTTTATTAGGAACACCTAGCTAAAACTAATCTTACATTTATTAAGTTTTATATGAGGTTTGAAAGATGTTTGGTGTGAACAAAGGTCAGGTTCCATGGCCTCTACTGGCTGCAGATTGAGCCCTTTAACTTTCCCTCTCCGTTCTGTGTCTAAACTCTGTCTGATATGGGATTAGTAATGAGAGCATTTTAAATGACGGATCCTCCTCCTCACTAATTAAATAACACGCTTAAGTTTTCCGCAGGTGAAACTAGTTCACGGCTCCTTGGTGGACGCGTGCATTTACAGACTCGGACAGAAACCTTTCAATGAGTTTTGAATAAGCTAAAGGGAGAAGCCTAATGTTATTTGCTTTGGACCATAAAGAATGGTTGTGATGTATTACATAGAGATGAACGTAAACAGCAGATCCACAAATTCACAGATTTTATTACAAATGTGTTTTCTTTTTAACTAACAATGGCCATGGAAGAGTCCTGCTGTGTTTCATTTTGCTGCCTGTGTTACAGTCCAGTTGAACGTCCTGCCTAAAGTCCCAGAGACGGAAGTAAGGATGTTGGGTCAGGCACTTAACATCCTCAGTGGCTGCAGCTCACGCAGGGCTGCAGGCCGTTCTCGTTGCAGGAAGTGCACTTGAGGGCTTTGAAGGAATCCGTGAAGCAGTTGCGAAACACGGACATCTTGCTGCCATGGCACATTGGGCACGGGATGAAGGCGAAGCCCCCACAGGTCTGGCACGTCTGGGGCTGCTGTACCCTCTAGAAAAATGGATTGATACATATTTACATTCCAGATAAGGTATCCAACATTTAATATTGACAGCTAAATTATCTACATTCCTTGAGCAAAACAGGACTGGGTTTCTTTGTATTCCCAAAGTCCACATTTTTTGAGGTACAACATTTTAAATAAGCTGAATTAGGTACGAATAACTAACTAAAAACTTAAAAATAGTCTGAATAGTGTGACATTTTGGGAAATACTCTTATTTGCTTCTTTTTTTTGTTGAGAGTTAGATAACAAGATCAAGAAAGTGTATTTCCCAAATGTCTAACTATTGCTTTAATCACAACTTCCTATCCAAACTTCAGATGTTGTTGGAGCATAACTGTGCAGATATAAATACACAATAAAGCCGTGTTGCAGGCCAGTTCTGGACTGATTAATGTATGCATGACCTTTCAGAGATGCATGCTCTTTTTACTAATAGCCTGCAGGGACTGGAATGCATGACTTAAATGTCATTGTCAACACGGCTTTGTATTCGCTTATGAAGACTCTTGTTGGCTCCAAATTACAACCAAGGCCTGAGAAAAGGCCAGTGCTTGTGTGACAGACATTTCTGCAGCTCAGTGAAAAACCGAAATAGTTGACACCATCTCAGTTTGTAGCCAACCGCAGAGCGATGTGCTCTGCGTTGGCGTGTTAGAACAAATGTGTTGAAGGCCGAATCAATAACACATCCTCCATTATTGATCGTCATTTATTGACATGCATGCATCTTTCACAATGCAGTTTGCCCATGTTTTATTGATGACACCACTGGTGAGGGGAAATGACTGATCCTGTTTGCACCAAGTTCATCTCAGTGACTTTGGGCAACGACAAAGCGTTAATTTATTATGACTTTATAATTACCTCATGCTTTGATTTTGATATGTGCTACACATGAAAACACATGGTTAATTAAACGCCAATGTGTCATAACAAGTGGTTGACTCAACCTTATTCACAGGAAAATCATCTGTTTGACCACCATCAATTATTCAGATTGGGATTTCCAATGCAAACGCTAAAAACCAACCTCTATTTTTGTCAGAAGATCTTGAAGCTCTCCTGATTCATTCATGCCTAGTATTTTCTCAGCACCCTGCAAAACATAATTCAATATTTAATGAACTCAGTGTGTGCATGTACAAGATATTAGCGTCAGAGGTTAGAAAGGAGCAAGACGTGCAGTAAATACACCAGCACTTTTTGGACTTTGCACTTTAATTATTACCGTTACTTTTTAAGATGTTGTATTGTCTGTACAGTCCTGTGTCCTTCCTTCATGTTCTAAGATGTCTTATGTTGATCTTGTATCAATTTTATGTCAATTTAAGAATGTTTTTTCTGTCTGTACTTGTTTGTGTTGTGCATTGTTGTAATGTAACAAAGTACAAATACTTAGTCACTGTATTTAACTAGAATTTCCACGTGTCTGTAATTTACATCATTATTTATATTTCTGGACATTTTTACTTCTACTCCACTACATTTCCTAAATAAAATGTATACTACTTCTTCCTTGTTTTGTTCTTCTTTTTTAATGCCAGACATTCATTTTAAATGTTTAAGAAGGAGTGGAAACCCTGAATATGATGCTTTACTATAAAGAAGCCACAATAAAGTTCATAATCACATTGTTTTTTTTTTTTTTTTACTTCTAATAATAAAGTACATTTAATATCAGAAAATGACTTTTGATACATAAGTAAATATTTAAAGGGATATGCCACCGTTTGTTGAAATAGGGCTCATCACGGCCCCCCATAGCTGTAGATAAGTGGGCCAACACATTTTTTGTGCAGGCATCGTTTTAGTCTGGTGCAACACCGGCAGCGCCAGCGCTAGTTAGCTTAGCGTAGTGAATGGAATCCTATGTTGCCGGTTAGCATGTTGTGAGTAAAAGTGAGCCAACAAAAGACAAAAAAACAACCTAATTACTTGCACTGAGACAAAAAATGCGTTGGCCCCCCTATCTACAGCCAGGGTAGACCGTGATAAGCCCTAGTTCAACAAACGGTGGAGTATTCCTTTAAGACTTTTACTCTAAGTAATGTTAAAGGTGACTTTAACTTCTACCAAAGTCATTTTCTGGTAAGATACTTGTACTTTTACTAAAGTATTGCTTTCAAGTACTTTATACAAGACTGGTGTTGTGAAGCAACAGATTGTAGCACTATGCCCAAGACAGATTGCCCCTCGGGGACAACAAAGTGTATTCTATTCTAGTGTAAGATGAAGAGCTGACCCCAAGGTAGTGTCCGTCAATGAACACGACTGGTAATGAAGGAGGTTCTCCCACACGTTTGCACCGCTCCTCCAACTCCTTCCCGTACTCAATGTCCAGGGCGATGTTCCTCTCCACAAACTTCACCCTGTGGTTCTGGAAGATCTTCCGGACCAGCTCGCAGCGCTCAAAGGTTGTCCTCACCACACGGAAACTCGTAGTGTAGATCACTATCCGCCCAAATTCAAGAGATAACTCCATCTAAGAGGGAGAAAAAGAAATCCGAATTGTAGTTACATGATTACGTTTTTTACGTGTTTGTTTTTATCTGTAAGTATTCAAATGAACTATGCAGAGAATAAACCATGCCTCCCAGCAGCAGGATTTTGATGTAAAATCTTAGTATACATTATGTACTTCAGAGATCAGCCTCTAAAAAAACCTCTCAGAGGAAAGTGCATTACTAATTGCATCAATACTTATAGTAGAATTTTGACATATTTCCACTCACTTATAGGAACATTTCTTATGTTTGGCACCACTTTTCTAATGAGTTGTAGCTAATGTCTCTGGTAATGCTTAATAAACAACAACAACAACAACAACAACTGCTTTAACACCAAATATAGGACAACCATCATCATCAGCCAAAATATTTTTTTCACCTCATGGAACCCAAATGTTGTAATGGCTTACATAACTGATTTATAGAGCTCCCTTTTTGTTCACAAGCTAAAAAATTACAAACTCAACCTAAAATGGCTGATGTTAGTAAACCGTTTTGTGTACAGTCATGATCCTAAGCCTTTCTTAAAGGGAACCCGTTAAACTATCAAAAAGTCAGAAATGCTGAAAACAATACTGAACCAAACGACTCACACACAAAACTAGTACATATTCTTTTAGAGTCAAATGTTTTCTCTTCTGTATGCAGTCCTGTTACAAATTAAGCAGCTGTTGTCTCAGTCGTACTGGGATTAAAATGCTCGGCGTTGTTAGAATTGTGAGGCTTTCAAATGATGTACAGTTTTTCAAGGTGAAGCAAGGATTCAACCAAATGACATCCTAAATATGGTAACTAATCCCCTCCCAGGCCTTGTGTTTGAGTCTTAGGCAGTGCCCTCATTTAGGATCCTATGGCCTGAGGGTAGAAGCTCCTCCTGAGCCTCTCAATGCTGGCCTGGCGTATCCGGTACCTTCTACCCGACCTCAACATGGAGATGACGCTGTTACCCCGGCTGCTTTGGATCTTTAATGATTTCCCTAGCCTTTTTCTTTTCCCGGTGTAAATATCCTTTAGGCAGGGTAGGGCACCTCCTGTTGCATGTTCAGCCAAACAAACTACTCTCTGTAGGGCCTTGCCGTCATTGTAGAATATTGTTCTTACTATTTGCAGGTAAATATAACAAGAATGTAAACGGTTTCCATAAGCGACCAAGTGTGTTATGGTGTATGCTTATTTAGCTTAAGCCATAACTATAAGATAGTTAGGGTCACAGTGGCCTCGAGCAAAGTACATTGAGTAATAATAACAAGTGAAACAGGAACAGAATGTACCGCTTCGCGTGAGAGCAATTGAAGACGAGACACATCACAGCGGCCTCGACCCTGCCGGGTGTTGTGTGAAGATAACACTCCCTGTGCTGGAGAAAAGAGGGGTCCCAAGAAATAAAGTATAAGAGATGAGGGGAAGTGTAGAACGGGGCTCACAAGGTCTGACGGTCTAGAGATACATGGACCGGCTCCGGCTTTTTGCCTGTTGCTAGGGAAACTTAGTCTCTGCATGCTTTGTGATCCCACAGATCTGTGTATTGAAACTCCGATGCTTGACTGATTAAACGAATGTATTTGACTTCATCTTATTGTCTTATTTGGCTCTTGCTTAGGATCAATGTAATTTTAATTTAACGAATGCGCAGGGATATATAGGTCTTTTATTTGGAGTCAGACACATTGTCCCAAAAGGAGGGACACATAGGAGGAATCCCCAACATCAGTTAGGTATTATTTCAAGAATTTCCAAAAGTATACAATAGAGTTTTTTTTACTTTTAAATGTGCTTATCCTCCCTTTCAGGCAGCCTTTGGTTATCATTCATTTCAACAAAGTTTGGAAACTGTACAGAGACTACTAATTGCAGGTGAAAGTATAAATGGAGTTGCAAAGTCTGCACATCATTAACATGTATATTATTTAAATAAATAAAGCTACATGTTCATTGTAGGCGCACATCAAACAAGTGAGTCAACAGCATTCAAAAATGTTGTAAGAAGTTATGGCATGGTGATAATGTAATGTGTACGTGATTTTAACGTTTATAAAACATGCAAAAACACCAGAACCTTAAAATAAAGATAATCATGATGAGCAGCTTCTTCGAGTCTACGGTGACGCTGTTTGTTCACCTAATACCACTTTGCCGAGAACTGGCCTCTTTGATATGACCCTCTACATCACCTTTGCATCGGCACACGAGCCAAAGAGTTACCTCAGATTAATAAACACGTCTTACTGCTGGGATACTAGAAAGTGCCGAGAATTCATTAACCTGATTAGTTTCTCTTGAAACACTTAACGAAATGCATCATTAATCTTTAATTGGTCTGTGACCTTGTCCTCTATTGTGAGCTTTTATCCCAGTCACACACCTACATGCTCCTACCTGTAACTAGACTTGAGGACGTAGGCGACAATGACGGGAACTGGTGTAATACATAGATGGTGTTAAACAATAAGAATGAAACCAGGCCATTCACTTACACTGTTGGAAGTGGGAAGGTTTTCAAACAGCGTCTGACCTGCGCTGACTTTGTGCTTGACCCCTCTCACAGTGCCATTTTTACTGAGTATGTTGACCCTCTTGGTGGTGAACATCCAGTCCTTGGTGGCCCCTGCGTACATGAGCAGATCATCAGGCTCACACTCGCTGTCGCCCAGCTCGGAGCCCAGGTATCCATACAGGTGTCCATCTCCACTTGTAGAGGGGGTGCTGGCCCGTTCTGCATCCGAACTGCTGGTGCAGTCTGAATCCAGGGAGTCTGAAGGCCCCTCATCCTTGAACATCTCCTTCAGCACCCGGCCGCTGTTCCCCGAAGCCACACGGAACCTCACCCGCTTCTGTGGCTTCTCCTGTCCAGCCATCAGCGTTGTCCCCTCCATTGCAAACCCCCTGCCACATTACATGGTCCACAACATTGCAGTGTAGCTCGTCGCTTCTCATTCGGACGTAGACACTCAGCTCAGACAAACCAGTTTGTCCCTCATGGATTACTACCACGTTTAATCCTCGCCATTTGAACAGATCTAAAAACGACTGAGAGCCTGTAAGCTGCCTTACAGTCGTACTCACACTGCCAGTAAATAATACATGCATCTCTGCCATGGCAACCTAACCAAGCTAATCTCAAGTAAAATGATCGTTGTCTTTGAATTATTCATCACAGTTTACACAGTTTTCACCAAAGCTTTAACAGAAGACTTTTAATGGCCTGACTTCATGTACTTTAATCAAACAAACTAACGTTTCTCCCTCTTGGAATAAGATGACAAGTTACTGTGAGGCAAAAACAGCTTCTGCATCAGTTACATCTTATGATAATACAGCCAGTTATATCGCCTCTTTTAGCATAAAGCATAAATAATGATTACAGTGTGTGACTGCTGAAGACAATAGGCTACACCTACTCAACACACCGTCCGCCCTTTTCGTTTAGACTAAAATATCTCAACAACTATTTGATGGATTGCCGTGAAATTTAACACAGACATTAATGGTTCTCAGACTATGAATCCTAATTACATTGTTCATCCCCTGACTTTTATTTAGTGACCAAACACCCACAAAATGAACAACATTCCCATCAACCTTTATATGACATCTTAACTAACTTTGAGTTGAAAAAAAGCAAAGAAATATGAATTATTTTGACTGATAGTTAAGATCAGAGGATGTTGAGTGGATCACATACTGGGTTATGTCAAAGTTAAGTCAGGATACTGTTTTGAAACCATGTGTCAAATGCTATAAAATTGAATAAAACACCCACAATTCAATGGAAGTAGTCATTAATTTTTCCTGCGAAAAAGTACATCAATGCATCCATGTTATTTTTGGGCAATTTGGTTCAAAGAAACCCATGTTTTTGACATAAAAACAGGTCAAATTTGACCCGAGGATAACATGAGGGTTAAATGTTTGACAGTTTTATACGTTTTAACTGAATTTGTTACAGTTGAAATGACAAATACATTTAAATTTGAAACTTGAACAAATTGAGAAAAATCTAGATTTATTGTCATTACACATAGTACCAGTATGATATGATGCATTTTAGGATCTATCCAAATAGGACAGAGTAGCAAAAGTGTGTAGGCTATAGATAGGCCTAGGCTATAATGATAAACAAATGTACAGAATAGACAATAAACCAATAAACCGATATGAAACCTAACTGTGTTTACAAATAGGCTACACATTTATGCAAGTAGGCTGACTTAAATTAAGATTCTGCAGTATCTTCATTTGTTCTGAAAACTTTGTTCTCCAATTTTAGTGACATACTAGAACTTTTTTTTCATTGTGACGTCTTTATTATTATTCACTATTTACAGTACAGTAAAGTAAAGTAATAAAGTAATAATGTAGTGTGACATCATCATCCAGACACATGAATGCATGAGGTATGCGGATATTACTTGACTGCTTACTGTGTTACAGCTAAAGTGGGAGTGCAGGTGTTCACTGGGCGTCCGCCCAGAGCAGAAGAGGACCGACCATATAATATGTCACAGTGACACAATTCAGCAACGTGTCCACAGAGACGCCTAGGCCAGTTTTTTTGTGTCACAGGTGATGAAGCAGCTCCCTGGAGATGTGACACGTCAGCTTATTGCGTTGACAGCACCACTCTGTTTGAGTGCTACAGTTTGGCTGCTGAGGTAAGAGCTATACACACACACACACACACACACACACACACACACACACACACACACACACACACACACACACACACACACACACACAGCATATCATCACCTGTTCATGTTCATGTTGTGCTGATTATTAGATAAACTCCATCTGAGAAAGTCTAATATGTCAAACAAAAATTTAGTGACATCCTGAGACTGTAGTAAAAATGGCTCTGGTTCCAATTCTTATTGATCCAAAGTGACCCTAACTCTCCTTTAGACTGTTTTTTATTATAAGGCCATCACAACAGCTTTTACAATATGGCTCATTGTACATTATTGCTGCTAATAGCCAATGCTAGATGCCATTAGGGTGTCTAGACTTTGAAATTACTGCCTGAGGAGCTGATCACTTTTATTTTTTAAATCTCGTCTTCATTTTATTGAGCTGTTTTTTCTTCTTTTAAATGTTGTGATCTTTAACAATCCTTGCACTCCCGTCTTCAAAAGCCCTGAAAACCTAATTTTCTCAATCATCCTCTTACTGTGAATGATGGGGGTCTTTAATAAACACACATATTTCTGCCCAAGTTAGATCAGTTTGGGGCATGAGAGATTTCTGCCCGTGCTGTTTTATCTGGGGAAATTGACGTAATGCATTTCTGTGGGCCTTCTGTGGAATTTAGCCACATTTGGCTTAAAACTGCTGATTGAGACTTATGATACAGGTAACACTGTGTGTTGTGTATTATGTGTATCCTTGAGGTAAAACAAACATATTGAATGCGTTTACTTCCTCAGAAAACATTTGTAAAGCAAAACCTTTAAAACCTTTTTAACCTGGATTGTTGAATTCCGTGTGGACATAGTAGCAGCCTTCCTTTTCATTGTGTTTACTGGTGCATTTCTGTTTTTCTTGGTGCATCACTGCCACCTGTAGATAAGTGGATTAGTGTGAAACCACTGGCAGGCATGTATATTGTATGTATGTGCATCCTTTTGGAGGACCCACTCAAAAAAGGCAGAAGACAAAAGGCTAAAATATATGCAACTTTCAAAGGCTTCGCTGATATTGGCATGTGTTTTATTGCATTTATTGTCAGACAAACCTGGAAAGATTTTTTGGTCAAAATATTTCTTCTAACAGTGTTACAGCATTTTCTTTTTTCCTTTTTTAGTAAATAAACTCTTTATTTTTACATTAGTGTTAATGAATATAGGTAGGCTATTGACAAGTGCAAGTGGGTCATGTTTAAAAGCTGCAAACCAATTTTTGTTGTTTTAATGTTTATAACATGAATGGTACTGTTTCTGCTTTGCCGTCTGATAAAAAGAAATAAAGCTACTGAACACTGATACTACACAAGGTTTCAACAGCATATTATTTTACTGGTGCTGGGCGGATTAGAGATCCTACATTTTGAATTTGGTAGTCAGTGTCTGGATAAAGCTGCTTATGTTACTCTGCCTTATAATTGGAATAAATCAGTCATGGTCTTTACATATGATTTTCATTTTAATTAGTGTTTTTTTTTATATCATGGAGAAGCAGTTTCTCAATCATCCCTCCACCATAGAATATAACTTTCAGTTTCAGTTAAAAAAAACCCTCTTCAGCTGTTTTATTCCGGAATTAGAGTTCATGTAGGTAGTACAACTACAGTGACACTGCAGTAGATGAATTAAGATAAAACGTGTGAAAACAAGCTCACTATGTTGTTTTGCCTCCTGTAAAAAAGGACATGCTTATCTAGAGTTCAGTGAAACACACCAATGCCATGTTGAGTCAAGCTGCCATTTTTATCTTATTTTAGCACATTTAGTCCAGAGACCACTGAGATGGTGATAGTCTATTCAACCTGAAGAGCTTATCTCTCAGCCCTCCTCATCAGTAGTGCTAATGTAGCCTCACCAGCCACCTCAACTGCTATTAAAAAAAGCCATTTGAAAAGATTAATACTTTAACGTGCTTTAATTTCACTGCTGTTCGCTGGGTCGGCTGTGACTGAGTGGAAGAAGTCAAACAGTGCAGGGTGATGAATGGTTTTCATTTTGCACAGATTGAATATACAGATGTATTCATGAAATACCAGCAGGATTTGTATGTTAACTTCATAAATTTGACTGATTTGCAGTACAATTTTGAGCAGAATCAGACTGATCCACATCTAGGACTTGAGAGAAAATGGTATTTAATCCAACTCTTACCTCTTATAGGCCTAGACGATGAAATGTGTCTTTGTGCAGGTTTGACAAGATCTGCACACATTAATCAACTTGTGAACATGGTTTTGGGAACATGACTCTGCAGTGACTCATCATTTGTGGTTAGCTAGACATCAAACCACCCTCCCTGGCTACAGACTAACCATCCACAAGGGGGCAGAGTGCAATTCAATCACAGTTACAGTTAAATGTCACTGCTGCCCAATAGTTCCCTCAGAGCTGTAGGCAAGGAATGAAGGATGCAGCTGCAAGCCCGAAGGCTGCACCTACCAGCTTGGTTTAATCAGTCTTTAGAGAAGGATCAATGAGTAATGATAAAATCAATAACAATTTAGTGAACCCAAGTGAGAAGGAGCAAGATTAATGTATCCTGAAGAGATTGAGACCAAATTTTCAGGTAAAGATTTACAAACTGAACTTCAAAGGGTTTATAGCCACTGGTGTGGTAAATACATTTATGTTTTTTTTTTGTTTTTCTTAGAGAATATCAAAGCCATTTTTGAGTCTAAAAGCACTAAAAATGAAAAATGATCTCATCCTATCTTCATTTATTTATTTTTTCATAGCTTAAGTGCTGTCTCAGTGCTGTGGTGAGCATAAAAGCTCCATAACGTTATGTGTCCATAACATACAATGCATGTATGAATCAAGCTGCATTTGTAAGGATTTTGCTTCTAAAAAGAATGATGCTAAATTGTTAAGCTCTAAAGCATCAAAGTTACATTTAGGAGAGGTTTCACAATAGCAGATATCAGTAAGGGAAATAGTCGGTACTTCATCCTCTATGGTCAACTGGACCCCCCTTTAACAGCATCTGGGATAGGATCTGGTAAAGCTTGTTGCCTTAGAATTTCCTCTCTCAAAAACAGCAAAGTGGCTCAATGTATTTTCCTGCAGAGGCAAAAGGATCCCAGACAGGGGCTTACAAACATCATCATTTCCAGGCTGGTTATACAGCCAGACCTTTGTTTGCTATCTATGAAGGACACTGCAAACTCATTATAGTTAGTTACTGAGCCCTTTTGATTATGAAATTACAAAGCAACGTGGAGATACATCTCGCTTTCTATTTCTGCATCTTTGCTACCAATTTATTGCAATTTATTCAGTGGGAGACATGAAAGTCTGTACAAAATTGCATGGCAATCCATCCAATCATCCAATAGTTTGTGAGACATGAATGTCTGGACCAAGGTGGTGACCGACTGACTGACACAGTCAACCCTAGAACCTTAAAACAATGCATCCACAAAATAAAGCACAACAAACTAACAGAAGTTTAAATTCACTTCATTGATCAGATTGTATCCTTTGGACTACTCCTAAGTAAATTGAGGAATAATTTTTTTTTTAGTAATACATAAAAAGCTTGAGAATTGCAGGCCAAAAGCAACAACAAAAAAAGTAATAAAATAAATAAATAATTGGACTGATGTTTGCAGTTAATGGGTTTTTGCCCTGAGTTAAAAATGCATTTCTGTGACTGATCTCAATCAAATATATATATATATATATATATATATATATATATATATATATATATATATATATATATATATATATATATATATATATATATATATATATATATATATATATATATATATATATATAAAGATTAATATTAAAGATTTATTTTTTTGCCTTTATTATACAGGGTGCTGGATCTTTTATGTGCAATTTTTCAACAGCCTGTTTAAAATGTATATTTACACTGCAATCTATTTTAAAGAACAAAGGTGTTCAGAGGGAGTGTCAGTGAAATCTTTTTAGGTCACTCTGATAAAGGTTAAAAAAAATAAGCCAAAAGAAAACCACTGTTTGTAATTGACACAGATTGTTAGAGTGGTAGAAATTGTTACGGCTGGTTGAATGAGTCATTGTTTGGACTGGACCTGCTGTAAAACACAAAACGACACACACACACACACACACACACACACACACACACACACACACACACACACACACACACACACACACACACACACACACATAATCGAAAAGGCAGGCTTCTTGTCACTGTTGCTTAGCAACCATGGGAGCTACATGAGCCAAATCCCTGTGGTGGCAAGCTGATGTTGAATTAGGTGGAGTGGGGGAAAGAAAGGAAATCTTTGGGAGAGATGTGTCTCTAGCAGGCGCAGGAGGAGGCATCGATGTTCAGGTGTTCATTTCTTATTTTTGGATGTAGTGAATCTTGAGTTCCTATGTAACACAATCGCTCTGTGTTTTTGTTTTGGCTTTTTTTGGCTGTTGAGAAGAGGACTTACTGTTGCATTTAGGATTAAAAAAAAAAAAAAAAAAAAACGGGGAAAAAACCATACATACCAAAATCTTAAGATACTGATTCTTTTTGTTCAAAGAAATGTGCACACAGAAATGCCTTCCAGCATCTGCACTGTTCACACACAAAGAAGCATTGTCATATCTTCCCCTAATCCCAACAACAGCAAAGACATTTGATCAAAACAGTCGCCTAAATCACTCCTAAAGAAGAGTGTTAAACTATGAAATTATGCAGTGGCAGCAATAACTAAGGAATCTCTCTGTAAAAATTCATGCACATAAAGCAGGACACTGCATTATGAAAATAGTGCCAGAGCAATACACACATCAGACAACTAGTGTGTCTGTAACACTGCAGTTCTCCCAGGGAACTGCAGTGGTGCTGCTGCTGTACAAATGGCGTCTCTGGTGTGATTTGCATTTTAACTGCAGTGAGAATGAGACTTTGATTTACTGTACAGCCAGACTGTCACAGCCGAGACGGCATTGTTGCTGCTTTCTTCTTTGTATTTGCATGTGTATTTCTATTTATGGGTCATATATTTATGGTTACTGAGAGATTCATGACAGGATAGTGACACACTGATGAGGGATATAAAGGAAACTGTGCACCTGGATTAGATCCTCTGCTGAGTTTATCTTGAGACAATAATCACATAACATGGTGACTGATACCAGTGTCTACTTACAACTGCTTGATTCCATTGTTGGGGTCAGTAGCTGTCCAGGATGTTATCTTTGACATGTTTATTTTGTTTTCCCGAGACCTGAACCACTGTTTTATGGCTAAGATTGATAATTTGATTCTTTAGTCTAATGTCGGTGAACAAAAAAAGAGGTCCTTAATAGAAAGGTGGCGTTACTTCTACCATATTAGACATTCAAAAACATCCTTGAATATTATCTGACTATAGAAGAGGAGAGTTGCCTGGTAATGAGAGAAATTGCTTTGTAATGTTACACATACATACAGTTTTTGTCTCTGCAACAAATGATGTTGGAGTCTGCAGCCACATGGCCTGTCGAAATGTCCATGTAGATAAAACTGAACGGCATCTTAAAACAGTCCAGTATTCAGAGTGGGGTTGTTGGAATTGAGCATTTTTGTAGCTCCACCATGAGCAAAAGTCAGGTGATTATTAGATGGTTAATTATTTTAATTTTGTTGGTACTTTATACTGTGATTGTATTTTTAATTGATAGTTTTATTTTGTATATGTACTTTTGAAGGCAAAAGTTCTTCTTGAGGACTTAAAGATTAAAGTATGCATGCTTTTATCATTTGCATCATAAATTGTAACACTGTTTTCCTCCTTAAAAATGAATCTATGTGAACTAACTTTGACCCAATTGTCCTGTCCATCCAGAGTCTTGTTCTTAATTTACTTCTCTCAATCAACTTCAACTTTATTGATATTGTCCCCGAGGGGCAATTTGTGGTGCAGTAAGGCATACATGCAAGACACAAAGCGCAACAAAAGAAACCAAAATAAAGAGACTCACGTGAAGCGGGGCACTGAATAATGAACATGTGGAACACAACCATAAATTCACATAATTTAAAATAGTTAAAAGCATACCTTAAATAGTTAAAGTGCCAGTTTCCAATCATAAAGTGATAGTGCACTACTAACAAAACAGATAAATAACAGACATCTATAAAAAATAAAAACATCATAAATCACTATCACAAATAAAAACGACATCCAATCAATATAAGACTAAAATTGACCTGTATGCCCTATATATACACACTAAGAAATACCATAGAAATGAAAATCCAACCAATAAATAGTCTAGCAAACCAGAATTGCCTTTTTCTGCATTATCATAACCATCATCATTTTTATTTTTTACCTCAGGACCCAAGCATACCATCACCACCTACAGCCCTGGCCAGACCTGAGTTCAGCAGTGAGATGGCGGTATGAATGAGTGTCTGTACCTGTTGCTCTTGACTGGTGGAAATCTGAAGCGGGAACAAGAAAGAAGTAGGTGAAACTCTGAGGGAAGGGGGTGGACACTGACCGACAAAATGGCTTTTGCTTTTCAAATCTCTTGTCTAGTGTACAGGTCTATTGTACAGGTCAGTGAGGTTATTTTGTTGAACACCAAGGATTTTGCTACAATTCATGTCATCTAAGTGAATGGAACGATTGTTAGAAAATATCCTTGTGTCTCATTAAACCTTCAGAACATTGTGAACTGACCCCTGCTTCGTGTCACTTTGTCCTCTGAGCTCGCCACTGCTTTCAGAATCAACTCACAGAGATCAAGCTTGTAGATGATAGGATTTGAACTACAAAACAGCTGTGATCAGATTGTTTCACAAAAATCACCCTAAAAATGTTTTTAAATCCTGGGACATTTCAAAAGATGATTTGAAATGTTATTCATTGGATTAAATTATTTTTTATTTTTTATTTTATTTCATTAAATCAAGTCTTTGATGCTGATAGTGGTTAAATGGCAGGAAGCCTTCTTGATTAATAAAGAGCTTAAAGGCAAAACAGATGTAAAGTAAAGTATATCAACAACCAAATAGGGATCCCTCTACCACATGTGAGTGCACAAAGTGGTACATATAAGCTTTGACCTCCCTGCTCATATTGTATTAATGCACAAATTGGCTTGAAAATCATTCTGCTTTTCAAAATATTAGTGATTTCATGATCAGCAATAAAAACATGTTTTATAATGTTTGTTTACAGGTATTTAAACCTACCTAATACTTGCTACTGATATTGCTTGGATGACCCATTCTCCATCTGGCCTCGGTGCAGATGGGAACACACCTGTGTTACGGTCATGGCCACCTTCAAATTCTGTATATCACGACGATATACAGTACTGTGCAAAAGTCTTAGGCAGGTGTGGAAAAAATGCTGTAAACAAAGAATGCTTTCAAAAATATATACAATGATTGTTTATTTTTATCAATTTACAAAATGCAAAGTGAGCAACCAAAGATCATCCAATTCAGTCACATGTTATTTAGATGTTCATCAAAACATCTAAATCACATCAGTATTTGGTGTTACTACCCTTTGCCTTCAAACAAGCATCAATTCTTATTAGGTACACTTGCAAAAAGTCAGGGAACGTTGAGGATCATAGACGCAGTGGTCGGCCAAGGAAACAGTGCAGCAGATGAAAAACACATCAAGCTTATTTCCCTTCGAAATCGGAAGATGTCCAGCAGTGCCATCAGCTCAGAACTGGCAGAAACCAGTGGGACCCAGGTACACTCATCTACTGTCCGGAGAAGTCTGGCCAGAAGTGGTCTTCATGGAAGAGTTGCAGCCAAAAAGCCATACCTCCGACATAGAAACAACGCCAAGCAACGAAAACATAGGAACTGGGGTGCAGAAATATTTGGCTGTAGCAGAAGGCAGGTTGTTCACCGAAGGGCTGTAGAGCGGTACAATAATGAGTGTCTGGGGGCAACAATGAAGCATGGTGGAGGTTCCTTGCAAGTTTGGGGCTGCATTTCTGTTTGCGCTTGCACAGTACTGTATATTAAACAAATGCAGAGGACATTCTGGGATTTTTTCATTTTATAATGACTTTTTAATAACAAGTTTGGTTGTGTATATGGTTATTATAGTATCTCAGTGAGTCCTGTTTGTCCTATTTCTGCACTGAGTGGATGTCTTTTGTGTCAATAGTGGCTTTTTATTTATAGGAATTCCGTATTAAATAATAATTATTAAACACAAATTTAACATACAGCAATATATAGTGTATTGTGTAATATATCTAATAATACATTGCAAAATACATTTTTCTGCGTTTTTTGATATATTGCAAAAGTGTCACCATATAAAGACATGCCAATATACATATATTTTATATTTCTAATGTATTACATTTTAATATTTGAGCATATATCAATGTATGTTAGTTCGTTAAGTGGCGGAGGTTGTCATTTGCTGACATTGCAATAACTATTACTACATTAATAACAATATTTTATTCAAAAACAAGACGATAAGCCAACTCCCACCCAGTGTACTATTGTTATGTCTTCAAGCTGTGAACAACATCTTCGGCAGAGGGGGGAGGCGTCCACACCAACGAAAAATGTGTTGGCCAATTTAAAACACGTTGCCTTATACATTATTGGCTCTGCTAATCCAGCACTTTGTGTTTTTTTTATGTCCTCGTAAAAATAAAATGTTCATGACTTATGCGCTTTGATTTGAGAGTTATTATGTTTAGGCACCCCCTCCCGCTGCGGGTGAATATGGTACGGTCCATAATGTGAAGCGGCACAGTCCCCCTAACGTCAGTTTATGGTAAATCCGTGTCCACTCCTGCCTTACCGAAGGCGTCTGTCTATCGGCTTTAAAATCCGCCGTGTAAACCGTGATGCTTGAGGATCCATGCAGCCGTGGGCTCTTGGGCATGGTTCTGTTACCACCAGGAATTTAATGTTGTTTATATCTCGTCTGTATCTTTCATTAGCAGTAGACACACAGCAGCACTGTCCGCATGAGATAGAGTCCTCTGTTCAATTTTAGCCGTTTTTTTTTTTTTTTTTTTTTTTAATTCTTTGACGGTTGAGGAGAAGCAGCAGCAGTAGCCACAGGGAGCAGAACTAACAAGCCACGGCCGCTTGACAGGTGCCGTCTCCCGGCTCTGCGTGGAGAGATGCCGCCCGTCCAGAGAACGATGTCTGATCTTCGTACCCGGGCGGAGGGTATGTTAAGACAATTTCACTACGTTGTATGTGTTACAAAAATGTTTGGAAGTCAGGTGCACGGCTATTTCCTTGTTAACGTTACCAAAAGTAGGCCGGTGTTGTACCTCCCTGGACGTAACGTTACAGGACAGTAACTTGCTAGCTAAAGCTGTGATTACCGGTGCCTCAAAAGAGGTCAAGGAAACCCCGGGGGCCTTGAGAGTTTTCTGAAGGAGTCTTCAGAAAAACAACTCGTTCAGTTTTAATGTAACTTATTTATTAAAGAGAGTCTGCTGTCATCGCCACATCTGCAGATTTAACATGGGGGTTCCCAGACAAAGGCTTTATCAAATGGTTATCTGTAGTCTACATGAAGCTTCTTTAAAATGAAACTTATGTCTGACCTAGCAAACCCATCCAGACTGGGACCCCCCAGCTATGCCAACCACAAAAGTACTGAAATACTGCAAGTACAGAAATACTGCAAGTTGATGTTTACAGTAGCCACAAGTCTTACAGCGCAATAACAAGTGTCCAGCCAAAGGCATCAGTAGAGTGGGTCTAATAATGCAGCCATTGTAATTCAGCTGGGACCCTCACTCCTTCACTGCACCAGTAACTTTCCACTGCATCTCAGTTGTGTTTTCCAGGGAAAGAGGATGCGGATACATACACATTACTCAAGTAATGTGTATGCTCATAAGGGGATCTTTTTACTCCAAAGCTGCTTAGTAGATTTGGGTGTTAAGGTCTGTTTGTTTATCCTGGAGAGCGCCTATGGCTGGGCACATACAGGCTTATTACTGGCTTCAGATGCCATGCCCTGTATGGTTTCCTCCCTTTTTTAAATTCCTCCCATCACTTATTTGTGACTCACCCTGACCTCTGACCTCTCTGGACTGGAGCAGAATTTATCTGCAGAGATCAATACCGTATTGTATTGGTATTATTTATGGTACTTAACTTCAGTTTGTGTTTCTCTTAAAACTAAATGTAGTGGCACTGTTGTGGTTTGATTTGGGATTGCTTAGGTTTGAATAACCGTAGACCCAGGATAATATGTCAATCTGAGTTATTGCTCTTGGACTATGTAGTTTGGTGCTGCTTCGCAAGAAGCCTGGACTAACAAAGTTAATTAAAATAAACGTCCTCTTCATTGTATTTTTATATGAAGGGGATAAGGGCACATTTCCATACCTAATATCTATGTGCTGCTCAATAAATGGCTATTAATGAAATGTCTACATTGCATGTTGTGCCATCTAATTTACCTCTAGTAATGCAGTAACCTCAATGTATGAGACATTTTAATTGTTGAATGAGTGTGTTCATACAGGAAGTATTCATGAGCCAGCTATGACTGTGGGAAATGCATTTTTAAAGAGACCTCCGACTCAATTTAAAAATTCAGTATTTGTGAACATGAAGGATTGTCTCAAAGCTGCTGCAGAGGAGCACAAAACTAAGACCAACTTGTGAAACCCTTACGTTGTGGTGCACAACATATTGGTCAGCTCCCTTAATTACAAATGCCATGATTCAAGACTTTTCTTTTGAATGAAAAGTCAGTTCTGAAAGGATAAAGTTAATACCCAAGTTTGTGTGAATTACTACAATCTTGAAAAACATGATTGAAGGGATCCATTTTCCTCTTGGTGTTACTTAAGGCAATAGTGTCATTGTCAGAATTTTACAGAAAAGCTTTAAGGGATTTACGAACTGAAGACATTTTTTGAAAAAAAGATAATATTATGAATATGTATCTAGACAGGCGGGTTGGCAGGTCAATATATAGACGTGTAATGAATAATATTGGTAGTAATGTTGGCCTAAATGACCATTATTGCTTATTAGATTTCCGAAGATTTTAATATTAAGCGTCTCTACCATCCAGACATTGATCTACATCATAGACAATTAATAGGATTCTGTTTTTGTTGAGTCAGAGAATGTTTCTAACTCCATAAATTAGTTATTTCAAATACAACAACAACAACAAATTTGCCCCGATGTAGGACAGACAGTTATGTATAATCAGTAATAATAAATTAAAACTGATTACTTTTTTTTGTGAGCAGGTTGCATCTCACAGTTGTTGGAAGTGGTTGTTTGCTGGTAGTTTCGTGACATGGTTTTAAAATGCGACCTAAGAGCTGGTGATTAAAAAGCAGTTTCTCATCCTGGGCACCACAGCAGAAATCATAGTGCTATGCCACTGCCATCTTACTGGTAGAAATCTAAAATAATTAAATATTAATAGATTCCATAGAAAACTGTTGACCAATGTGGCTGCTGCTGTCACAAGAGCAAATGCATGAATTATGCAGCAGCTATTGCTGTCACCCCCAACTACCACGGAGTACCTTTTTTAGATTATAAAGCGCAAACGATTTTGCTGTTTCTCACTTGGTTCCATAGCACTAAGCGTACGCTGTCATCCCCCTGCTTCAGTGAAAACAGTATCATGTTTTCTTTGCAGGCATTTTTCTAAATCTTGGATTCGATCACCTCCTGTACCGTGCCAGGTTGACGACCTATGCTGCTGCTCCGTCTGTTCTGCAACATTTCTTTTTTGGCTGCTTTTATGAGAGCCTAAGCACACTTCCCATCCTTCAGTTTTATTTTTTAATCACCACACTGCATCAGGCAGGCTTCCATCTAGAAAGGGCAACCCTCCACCCGGCTTACCACCTAATCCATCAGCGGCCTGTCCGTCAGCTCTCCATGCTGCACACTCCCCAGTCTTGCCCACCACGTGCCGCTCCACTCCTTGTCACTCTTCTCTGCTGTGCTGTGGAAACATCCAACATCACTGCCAGTCTATGCCTTTTATGTGTTGCCAAAATAACCTTATCTAGGACGCTTGGGGTGCAGGTGACGTCATTAGCCATCAGCATGTTTAATGTGTGATCCTGCAATGACAGACAAGCACCTTCAGACGTTGATCTTTCCAATACAAATTTCCCTGATAGGCAGGAAGGCGCTTAGTACCTACTTCCCACAGTCTAGATGGGAAAGCTGATCGACAGAAGCCACGCAGGTTAAGGCTAGACAGATGCCAAGAAGCATCCTGTTTGCTGTCTTAGCTTGCATGCTTATCTGCAGGCAGACAAAATCCGCTCTCACAATTGTCCCCAAAGGTGGAGATAGGCAGGTAAGACCTATCCTGTGAGGATGAATCTATCAGTAGACCAAATGCTTGTCTTTTCATGCCAGCTGATTCCACCACGGGTGGAAGGTGCTCTTCAGCATCTGATTACCCACATACTAGTTTTAAAAGACACAGAGTGGACTGCTTCTTCTTCTAAGCATTATATGTCTAACTTTCTGTCATCCTTAAGGTTTTATTTTTCCATGTGTAAGTGAAGCAGGATGTTCCCCCGTAGCATTTCAATAACACCAGCTAAGCCTCGGTCTGTCTGAATAGTGGGAACAGCATGGGGAGGGAGACTGGAGGGGGATAGAGTGCTCCCTTCTGAAGGGAATCGAGAGCTGCCCATGTCCCTGGCGGATCACTGGCTGATAATAATGTGGCACAAAAGCCCAACACGCCACTTAAATCCCCTGTCTGGGGCCGCTGGTGTGTCATATCAAGACCCCCAGGCCCCTCTACTCGGTCTATGTGCCGGCATGGGACATCTCCTCTCCTCTATTTTCCACTTAATGTCCTGCCTCCATCACTAACCTGCAGCCAGTCTAATATGTGTTTCCTCAGATACTCACTTTCCCTCACCTCAATGATTCTTCTCTGTCTGCAAAGCAAAGTGGATGTGGCAGGTCAGTGGGAAGAGGGGGGGGATGTGAAAATGCTCATGTGCCTGTGTCCACACAGAGACGGATGCAGAGACACTGAACCTATTCTAATGTTTGCTCATGTATGTCGTAATATCGATCTGAGACAATGAAAACCTATGAGCTGATGAGTGAGAACTTTGCAGACAGTGTCACAAGATTGCCTGTTAACAAGAAACTGCATTGTCATATATAGGGTTGCAACTAACGACTATCTTCCTTTTAATTTAATCTGTTAAGTTTGAAGGTACTGACCATAAACGCAAGTTTGCGTTTCTTCATTTGCGTTGGCCATTCTCCATCTCTATTTATCCTTAATTTATTTATCTACTGTTGACTATCCTATATTTTCTTTGTCTATAAAATGTGAAAAAAGTGTGCTCGTACAAATGTATTGCTGTTTTTATGGACAGATAAATTATCTACCTAGCGTCTGCATAAATCCTGAGAAATAGTAAAATATTATGGCTCTGTGATTCCTTTGCTATCAGTAATAGCAATATGCTGGCCTCATGCAATGCAGTGATAGTCTTTCTTCTTCTTATAAAAATGTGAATATGATGGCCTTTATTCAGCGGGAAAAGTGAAATAAACAAAATATTTTTAAATCTAAATTATACTATATTATACCAAATTTAGTCACATTTACAGTACTGATATAGCCTAATCAATGTATCTTTCTGTTTTTTATATTGCTGTCAAACGATTAAAACGATTTAATCGCATTAATGTCATAGTTAACTCACAATTAATCGCACATTTTTATCTATTCTAAATGTCTCTTGATTTCTTTTTGTCCCATTATTTTATTTTTTTTTTCTCTCATTTTAATGCTCTTATCAACATGAAAAAGTGGATCGGCTTGCTTTGTGCTTTTGTCGCCTGGCTTTGACGAGGGGGCGGAGAATTCACATCAGCTTTGTGCTCGGCCATCAAGTAGTATTTCAGACTGGACGTGGTGCGATGATAGGTCAGTTCACAACGACAAAACACACAGATCTCTGTTCTTCTGGTCATGTCAGTGGAACCATTTGGCAACTTTTTAAAAGTGAACTTTCTAATCAGTATCTTATTGGCATCTATTTCGTATATATTTTCTCGCCATCCACTCAAAACGTAACGTTAGCCTACTACTCTTTGGCCGGCTCGCAAGCCCAAACAAGTGTGTGTGGCGTGCCTGTTGTTTCTGGTCTAGCTAGATCCAGTGTGGTGTTGTAGTTTTTTGTAACATTACTAGTTGTTGCAACAGCATGTGAAAAAAACTACAAAGTTTGATAGGCCAAAAAGAACGTTAATCTCGTGATTAAAAAAATTGATGCCGTTAAAATGGGTTTGCGTTAACACCGTTAATAACGTGTTTAACTGACAGCACTAGTTTTTTTATATTAATGTGTTAGCTATTTGGCTACAAAAATATTTTAAGATTGTGAAAAGAAACTTGAGACACTAACTTGAGCCCTAAACTTCCATCCATCCATCCATCCATCCATCTTCGTCCGCTTATCCGGTGTCGGGTCGCGGGGGGAGCAGCTCCAGCAGGGGACCCCAAACTTCCCTTTGCCCTAAACTTCATTACTGATAATGTTCTGAATGGTTCAGGAGTCCCCAAACTATCGAAGTTTCTAGAATTTCTTTAGAGCCTCTGATTTGCAGGTCAGCTGGAGTTCCTCAGTAATGTCTCCCAGATCGAACCTTATTTACGAGCCACTGAAAAGCTGCGTTGCAAACATGCTTGTAGGGAGATAAATCTTCTATCCTCCTCCACCTATCCATCAGCTCATAAGATTTAGACAGTAGCTCTGTTCTCTCCTCCTGTTCCCAAACGTCAAATAATTCACGAAAGCAGCATTAGACACTGAGAAAGAGGCCCTAAAATGTATCCGCGATCATCATTTTTTTTGCTGGTGTCTTGTTTCTGGCCTGGCTGTGTTTGTCTATGTGATGCACACGCACGCACGCACACACACACACACACACACACACACACACACACACACACACACACACACACACACACACACACACACACACACACACACACACACAATAGCAGCAGGAAAATGCAGCAAGCCTGCACGTGCCAAAAGATAGTCAATGTGCTCGTGTCACAGCGGGATGACAAGGTCAGATGGAAAGGTGTCGGCGGGCACTCTACAGGGAAGCAAACACCATCAATGGCTGGGAAGATAAAAGTCTTGCTGCTCTTGACCCTCAAGATGTCGAGCATTTTATGGCCTCGCTCCCGTCTCAACTTTTGTGTCCAACTAGGCCACAGTGCTGCTTCAAATAAATACACACATTATTTAGTACAGCATTTTTGTTACAGTAAATACTGTGGTATACTACTGTGTTATGATTACTGTCTTTAGATAACACTTGAGAGTTTATGGGTCTCAATAGGTGGACACTTGTGATCTGGGACTAATGTAAAGGCATAGTCGTAGGTCAGCCTTCAGTTCTGAAAATTAATAACATTGGGTCTTTATTTCTTTTCTTTTTTTAAGATTATTTTTTTGGGGCTTTTCCACCTTTTAATTGAAAGGACAGCTAGGTGAAAAAGGGGAGAGAGAGGGGGAAGACATGCAGGAAATTGTCTCAGGTTGGACTCAAACCCTGGACCTCTGTGTCGAGGCATAAGCCTCTAAGTATATGTGCGCCTGCTCTACCCACTGAGCCAACCCCACATAACAATGGGTCTTTATTCTTGCAGTGGTTACAGTACATTTGTACTGTAAATACAGGAAGGGGAAGGGTCCAGGTGAAGAATGAGGTACAACAGTTCAAAATAGATTTTAGACCTTACATTTCTTTAGAATGCAAAAGGATACCTGAGGTTTAGGGCTGCAACTTCATTTAATCATATTTCATCAGTTTCCATAGCCTGAGGTAACATGTTCAAATTGCTTTTTTTTGTCCAAAAGACATAAATCATAAAAACAAAACAAAGAAGTGGCTAATTCTCACGTTAGGTTGTAAACAGCAAATGACTTAGTAAAATATCTCAACAGCTATGCTGTTAAATTTGGTACAGACATTCATTTTTCTCTCAGCATGATTTCTAATAACTTTCTTGTAGCTCTAACAATCCTTTTAATTTATTTTTTATTTTTTATTTGATGTTGTAGTATAATTACATTTTTCATTGAATTACATTGGTTTGTTGTTCATTCGTTTTCTTTCAGTTGACTATTTGATTAATTGAAAAAAACAATTCCAGCACTTCTGAGGTGGTTTCCCCAACAGCTGTGGAGGGACCTAAATCCTAATTATATAAGTTTGTGACACCTTGTGTGTTGATTTGGCTGTAACAATAGAACCTGGTGCAATATTTTATACATTGTGATGAAGGCAAGGAACAGTAGTTTGAGGTCAGGCACAATGCCGACACAACACTAAAGACTCTGATTCACAAGGTCTATTTCCTGTTTTCAGATCTTTGAATTGCATGCCATATGCCCTTCCCTTTTAACATTCATAAAGTTGCACACAGTGGAAAGGTTTCTGTCCCTGTAGATCCTCTCTAAGCTAAGCCAGGCCATCCCTGTGATGTCACAGCAAGCCCCAGCTGCCTGTGTTGTCCCTGGACTGTCCGTCCCACTGTAGGCTGTTTGAGCCTATGGGGAGCCAGACGGAGCCGCAAAGGGAGGGGGATTAATTCCGCAGCTGCCCTGTTGTTTTTGTGAGTTCTGGTTACAACATTGTGATCTGATAAGCGACTTATGGATGATTTTACTGTTGCTTAGATTGAGGCAATATGTATATCCCCCTCCAGCTCAATACCATCAATGGATGGGAGGGAGGGGTAGTGGGGGGGGGGGGACTTTCATCTCTGTGACTTTGAATCCAATGAATAGACTGTGGCTGCTCTGTCTACTGAAATATTTATCTGGAATAAATGAATCATGTACAGATCTTTCTTTGGTGGTGATGAGCAGATATACATGGCACATTAGGCTCAGTGGGTTGAGAAATCCCAAAGCCCAGCGATTTGGAACTAATTTGACCCTAATAACTATGGTAAATGGCCTCAGGTGAAGGTGAACAATCTGCAG
Source organism: Perca flavescens (assembly GCF_004354835.1). NCBI lineage: Eukaryota > Metazoa > Chordata > Actinopteri > Perciformes > Percidae > Perca > Perca flavescens. The sequence goes on from NC_041340.1 coordinate 12,379,103, forward strand.
ACTGACAATGCTGAACTCCATACTACATCTCACCTTTCTGTCTTCCGTCATTCCTCCGCATTTTCTGCTTTCAGAGTATTTGATGCAGTTTTTCTTCACAAAGCCTCTTGACTGTAATTTGGCTGCCATTCATTTGTTCGTGTTAGATCAATGTCAGTAGCCCAAAGCTGCCTGCCCCCACCCACCCTGGTATTATTGAATGAATCGTGTGGAAGCCTGGTTCTGGCCAGGTCATGTGCCTCCTCATCTACACTTTATTGACCAGCCTACAACCCTCTCAGGCTCATTAGTGCTTGTTTGGTATCTCAACAGTTAGATTGGACTCTGCCTGGACCTATTTCTGGAAGAACAAAAAGCCTTTTTTACAATTTGATTTTCCTCCAGATGAATGTTATACCCCCAGTGATTGACTCATGGGCCTTTCTGAAGAATCCTAAGGCTTAGTCATGGAGCCAACTGACTCATCACTGTGTAATCATAGACCTAGTAGTGACCAAAGAAGTTGTAAAATGCTGCCAGCATGTGACATGATATCGTTTTACGATTTGTTAGAAAAGCTTTATTTGAGATCAAATATGAGTAGACGGAATAAGATACGGTCGCTAAAAATATCTCGACTTTAACAACAATTTCTAGTAGTTGATCCTGGAGTGTCATGACGTGCTGTGCTCGGTCAAATGCTTGACTATCAGGTCGTTATTGTTCCTGTCATTGCTGCCATTAGATGTGTTTAATCTTGCTTGTGTTGACAGTCATGGCAGTAATAATGTTCCACCCCCACCACTTCTGCCTGATCGGAGCTAATACATTGCCACTCAGGATCATAAATCTGCAACGGATGGGTTTTTTGCTTTATTTATGAACAATATATTAGTATTGATGGACAATACATTATTACTAGAGGTGTTGAAATTAATCAAATAATCGATGCATCGAATCGTGGACATGGACGATGCTGCATCGATAATAGGCAGGCTCATAATTGATTATTTCTGTTTACAATTTAATGAAGGCCTAACAACATTTCTGTTTACATATTCTGTTATGTTTTGCAGATTTTTGCCATGTGCTCAGTGCTGTAGTTTTATGTATCCAGTTTATTTAGTATTGGAGCACTGCAGAATGTTTTCTTTTTGAAATAAAAAATCCTACATGGCTTTAATATAAAATGTATTTGACGCATCATGATGCATCGAGATATCGAATTGAATCGCTGACATGATAATCGTAATCGAATCGGGAGATTAGTGAAGATTCCCACCTCTAATTATTACTTCATATTCTAGAGTAATTGTCATTTCTCTTCTATTCATTTTTGTTTGTTTGTGTTGAATTATATTGTAACCATGCTTTTCAGCAGTTTTCAAGAGACTAGCCTGACCACATGTACACATACTCAAATTAGCAGTGAAGATAGACAAATAAGTGTTCTATTCTGATTGACATACTTTAGGTATCTTAAAAATCTCTCAGGTATCACAGAAGGAAATTTCCATGCTGAATGGTCGCAGAGAGTCTCTGTAACCTACACTTAGATAAAAAGACAGACTGGGGTAGACCGGCATGTCTTCCCCAATGCCAAAGCATGCTGGGCCCAGTTTTTTCCCATTGGGCACTGTCTCCAAAATACGTGCCCCTTGTGACTATTGTTTCACCAGTCTGTCTGTTGGCTGACACAAGCAATAATCCTGACATCTGGCCTGCATCCAAACTCATTACGACACTTGATGGCATTGATCCTTCCTCCAGAGGCTTCCCCTCCAGAGCTGTGTGCTTCTGCTCTCTACTCTTGCTGAGCTTTATTTGGCTGCTTTGTTCATGGTTACTCTTTTCTCTCTCTTCTCTTTCCATGGCTCTAACATTGTTTTTATACAGCCAACTAGTACGGGTAATGTGCTTGGCTTCATTAATAGATGAAATGTGTTATGAAGCCTAATAGAACACAGATTAGATATCATGTTCACAGTGAGTATCTGCCCTGTTTCCCATTCTTGCTATCTTTATTGGTGTCGGGGTAGTTGAGCCGTGACATGCCCACAGTTAATGAAATTAGTGCTGAGAAAATGCACAGTGTCCACCAGGGAATATACAGAGCAGTTACGACTTAGACATCAGGGGTAGTGGTGGCTGATGATATTATCCACACAATGTGTTAGAAACTAAGGAAATGAGTGGGATATGGGGGGAGGTAGATCCCATTAATGCTTGGAGAGGGGAAGCTGGGGAGAGGCTATTTTAATAATGGAAACTCCTCCACCTCTCACCCTTCAGACTCTTAGACTGTGGCGATGACCTGTCAGGGTTGGCCTTGTGTGCTGCTTTTAAATTTGGTGAAGGCCACAGTCACAGTCCGGGTGGACATGAATGTCAAGCTGGTTAACATAGTTTCTTTTGGTATGTCAACTGAAACAGCTTTGCATTTTGACACCCCACTGTGCTGATATGAGTTGTTATTGTAAAATAATAAAGGCCTGCTTTTATTCATCTTATTCAATTGTAATTGTGGGATTAATGGGTCAGAACAACTCAAGCCCAGCTGACCACTTTCTGGCTTTAGCTTTACTTTTGCTCTTCTAATCCAATTAAAGTGTTCAATATGTAGCCTTTAATTGGATCAGGTGTGCGAGAATAGTACTGTACTGTAGCAGAAACCTGGAGATTGTAGTTTTTGAAGACATGCCACAACTCTTAAAACTAATTGGTCAAGACTTAAAAGTATTTCTGCTGCCAACTAGCAACTAACGAACTAGTGTACTACTGTAGTAATCAGAATAGCATAACTGTATACAATCAGATTGAAAACAAAAGAGACAGCATAGGCATATACATATGTTGTTTATACGGTTCAGAAACAAGTGCTGATAAAAAGTTAAAAAAAATATGTGCTATTCCTGCCCCATTTATGTATTCAAACTGCTGTCTTGTATCGGATAAGAGTAAAGTATTATTAGTGCTATTTTATTAACATCTTTTGTACGTTTGACACAACCCAAGAGTTTGTGTTGTCTGCAGTTCTTGATTAAACTTTGTATACAACCCCTTGTGTCAAAGCTGCTAAAAGGAAAGAGAAAAGTTAAGCAGTAGCTGTACCCGCTGCAACTGGTGCATTGCAGCACCTGGCCTACTACAGCATACTCCTGCTGCGAGGGCCCATTCAGAACACAGAGACTCAACATCCATCACAGCTGCTCAGCCAGCTCCTCTGGCCTGCTGTTTCACACAGGCCTTGGGCTGCAGTCACCAGCTATGCCAGTCCCCTGTTTTCATTTGTCATTGTAGACACTAATTCCTTGATCACCCAAGCTTCTTAAAGATTTAGATTCTTGGCTTATTATGTTTGCTGGCTTTGTCTCTTGATGTGCAAGCCAAGATCATGCTTTGGCATATAATCAATTATTATTGAGACTTGAGTATCACTTAGAAAGATGAGAATCTGACTCAAAATTTAAGATTATGATTTTCTCTAATCTTTTCTTGTATGACAGTGTACAGTAGAGAGATGATAGTTAAACAATGAGAGAGAGATGGGGAGTGGCGTGCCACACAGGTCCCTGGCCCTACTCAAACCTGCGTTTTTATTATTCACGGCGGTCACCTTAACCCCAAGGTCAAATCGGGGAAAATCACGGGGAAAATCAGAACTCTGCATTAAAGCAAAATCAGTGATTATTTTTGAAAACACATTATACATGGAAAAAAAAATCCTTGTGAAAAATGTAAAAACACTGTAAACTGTGTAGTACTTTTCACCTTTTCTGTGTCCAGGATTTTTTGGGCAGCCTGAAATGCTGAAAAAAAGTAGCATGCCTTTGAGTCAATGTCCTTTTCCTCACCTTTACTCAATGCCGTTACTCATTCCCAACCACCTGTCTTCCCAGTGTCACCAGGTGAGCTCTTGGCTGCGAGTTCTAGTTTAATTTGAAATGAAAAAGGCTAGGCCTACAGGCAAGAGGAGGGAAGTCACCTCCTCTCCTACCACCAAGGTGATGAAGGATCAGTGGATCAACTCTTCAGGAATAGTACTTAGTGCTGTGGTGACACCGGGCCTGAAAATATATTTTAGTTGTCCCAGGGCAACATTTAAATCCCATTAAGATACCACTATTCAAAAATTCAATTTCACTCTGTGTCCTATTATGTGGGAAGATGAAACACCTGTTGAAACGTGTTTGCACGTTTTTTTTATTCTTCTTATTTTTTCAAATTGATTATAGTGAATTATGGGCAAACGATTGCTTTACTGACATTTTATTATGTCTTGCATATACTCCAAATTTAAAAACAACAAACCTCTGTCTTGCTTTCTAGACAACCCTGTTTTCACTATACACAAAAAACACCAACTGTCATTTATTTCAAGGAATCACTAGTTGATTATATCGTATTGCGGACACATCTAGTCTATATTTATCCTTTCAAACCGTACACGTGATAATCAAAGGCATCACGGCAGGAAGTTTCCCTGCTTAAGCAGTAGGCACCACTCTTTAATCTCCTGCCTGGATCCATACACCCTTTTGCCACCACGCTAATCCAATAAACCACCTATGCTGATTTGACGTCTTGCATAAGAGGGCTGGGATAGCCGAACCGTGTTTTCCCCTGAGACCAAATGACTACAGGGGGCCAGTTATTTTTAGCCCTCGAGTACATGCTAAGGAGAGAAAGTATCAGAAGATAATGGTGGAAAGAAGGAAGGTTTGGCACCCACTCCTCCAGTAATCCTATATGCGAAGCCAAAGTGGATCATTAAAATAACAAGCCCTGTAATTTAAGATTCAGGGTTTGTGTAACATGAGTGAGAACGTGCCAAGATTAAGGTGAAAATGAGAGAGGGGGGAAAAAGCAGCAGAGTAAGTTTGACTTTGAAGACTGTGTCGGCCTTCTGTTTCCTCTTGACATGACAAGAAAGAGAGCGAGACTGTATGCAGGTTGCAAGTGGAGCATATTCGGTATGAGGCTTTGGTCTTATGACTCGGCATTTTGTTGATGTTTCCTCTCTTGTGTCCCCCTCCCTCCATGCCTCAGAGTGACCCTTCTTTCCATTTTTAAACTCCAGGGTTTAACTGTAGTTGTGGAAGCTATGCTATGCCTGTCCTTACCTCATAACCCCTAACACCACTACTACTGCATGATAGGGAAGGCCGTGCAGCACCCACCGGATCACATGCATGCAACTTGAGAGTCTGAGGAAACTGTTGACTTAAGAGTTTTACAGTAGTGCGCTCTTGGCAGTGCTGAGGGCACTAATCTAGACATATCCATTAAAACACGAGGGTAGGGGAATGTGAACCTCAGGAATTTTATCATTTCTCATCTTACAAACAAGATGCCGCCTGTCAAATCTACCTCTTTAGATGTGTGAGATATTTTAGCTTCAGATGGTACTTCAGTACAAATTTGTTTTCCACCTTCACAGAAGTTAAGGAGAAGTCAGTTTCATGAACATGAACTGCGTGTTCATGTTTGCGAAGCGAAAACTGAGTATTTTTATCAGTTAATTAATCGTTTGATCTATAAAATGTCTGAAAATAAAACAAAGGCTAAGAATTTGTTTGCAATTTTGAAAAACGTGTTTCTTTACCATTTGTGCTTTAAAAATGACTGAAAAACGATTTATGTTTATGTCTATCAACACGTAAAAAAATACGGACGCTTGGTCAGTGTCGCTCAACGTCGGATACGACGCAATAAGCACCCCTCATCATGTGTATGGACTGTACCTGAAAATATTACCAGGCCTAGAATCCATATTGCAATATACATTGCAGCCTCTTGCGATAATGATATATATCACGATATATAAATTATAATAGAACAATTTCAGACCAGGTTACATAGACCCTAAGGAAAAGCAAACTGCTAAATGTATTTTTTTTTATTTTTTTTTAAAGAGAAAGAAACGTATGTAGTTTTGAGAACATTTATTGTTGAAAACTTTAATTATACAACATAATATTACTGTACTGAAAATACTTTTCAGTACACGTATGCACAGATACTTTAAATACAAACATATTTCAAACAAAGTTTCTTGATGAAAGCTCAGATGGGCCGATCTGGAAGGTTACCTCCCCTTTCTCTGCTTTGCCCGCCCAGAGAATTTGGCCCACCCATGAGAGAGAGACATCATGGCTTTCAAAGCAAAGTGGCAGTTGTTCAAGGCCACACCCCCACCCTCCACCTTGCCCCCCCCTCTCTCCTCCTCAATAGCTACAGACACAGAAATGGCACATCCTAAGGAAAGCTCATTGTGGGACTGGCTCTAGTGGCTGTAATTCTGCACCAAGGCTGAATTTTCAGATACTGTATTAGGGGACCACTAAGGTCTATATAAAAGAGACTTCAGATACAGTATTAGGGGACCACTAAGGTCTATATAAAAGAGACTTCAGATACAGTATTAGGGGACCACTAAGGTCTATATAAAAGCATCCAAAGAGCACCATGTCATGGGACCTTTTTAAGTATCTTCTTACATGCCAGCTGAAGTGTCTGTACTATGCTATTTATTGGTTAATGAATAGCTGGAATAGTATTTAATGTGTGTTCAGATTTTTGAGGGATGATTTAAAAGAGGACAGCCTTACTAAGGCATTAGGAGCAAACCATGCATTTGTATTTAAATGAGTTAATCTTACCCTGTTAATACATTCACTGGATATACAGGATGTAAGTCCTCGTACATATTTGTACATTTAGCGAGTAACTTTCTGATTTAATAAAGAGATTCTTTTGTGTGTCACTATTTTCCGTCTTTCACTGTAGTAAGCAGCTTCAAGCTACAGGCTTGAGAGATCCCCTAGACATTCCTAGACATCCTTTTTTCATGACGCAGCACCTGTCTCCAGCATGGAAAGCATGCATGTTAACTGTCCATCTGTGACGTTTAAGACCTTGCCTACAGAGGCAAAGTAAGACACAGAAATGCCTCTTGCCAATCAAAAAATAAAAAGAATATTTGTGTGTGGTTTTAAAAAAAAAAAAAAAACAGAAAAGAAATCTTTCATATACATTAGCATCTCTGCGACCCACGTACAGCCCTCATTTGATGCATTGATATTGCCTACATGGCTCCATCCCACTTTGTTGAACCTAGTGGGAGCGGTGCAGTGCTGACTCTTTTAGAGATGGAGAGAAAAATAGTTATCCACCCAAGGAGAGGGTTTGTTGATTTTGTTTTCAGCAGTGAATGGCGGCCTCTGACAATTAAACATTTAGTTTTTTTTTTTTCTCCATTTAATGCTCAATCAGACAGAATATTTGAGTGAAGAATAGATACATTCTGTAAACTGTACGGTTTGGAATTAAAATAAATAAAATAAAAATGTGGAATCAATCATTAAAAAATACAGTTTGATCATAGCCTTAACATGTACAGTACCCTTTTATTGTGGTTATATGACACCACATTACTGTAGCTGATCCTCAAATTAGTCGTATTTACTGTTGCCAGCAGGATGTCAATCTTAACCGGAAATTCCAAACTCGAACAGGAATATCACAATTGTTGCTTTCCTTTACAGTAGATGTATGTTACTTTGGATGAGTCAGGCTGTTTAACATAAAGCTGGTGATTCCCTGTATTATTATAACAAGGGTTTTCTTCCAAATTGGCTTTTTACTGTGGAGGGGGTAATGAGAGATGTATTGTCAGTGACACGCCATTTGGCAATCCCACTGTTATATTTTCTAAAGCACCTTGTCATTACATTAAGATAATAATTTGAGCATTATACTACTATTAGATTATTGCTCCTGATCTGAGGCAAGTGTATCACGCAGATAATTACAAATGTCTCCTCATTGTATTGTGTAGGCTGCAGTGAGTGTAGCCTACTACAATGACTACTACATTGTGTACTGTACGCCATCAAATTTGAAAAATAAAATAAAGGTGTAATCTAGTTTAACACGCTTTTCAGACTGTGAACAATTTGTTTGAAAAGTATTACAATAAGACATTTTACAATGCCAACTTTATCCATCACCGCACACAAAACATTTATATCTCAGGCCTGTAAAGCACCAAGGTCACTATAGTTTTCACTTTGACTATTGGAATCACTGACTTACCTTTTACAGACTCCAAAGAGCCCTTTAGGGACTTTTGGACAAGCACCAACTCAAACACTTCAAAACCCCTTTTCATCTTACTTTTGTGTGTGCTCAAGGCAGATTTTATTCCTTATAGAATGTCTTTTTTTCCTCCTACGCTACAGGATATGAAAAGACCGAGGACACGACAGAAAAGACGTCCTTAGCTGACCAAGAAGATGCCCGACTGATATACCTCAACCAGCCGCAGTTCACCAAGTTTTGCAACAATCGAGTCAGGTGAGGAGATGTTGCATTTATGGAAATGTATTGAATGTGTTGAGAAATATTTTATGTACTGTATGAACCGATGGAGAATTTGATTAAGAGCTATAGTATGTATGTATAATCTATCAGTTATTTAACACTATTTGCATTAAATGGATACTTTGCGCCGTTCTAGCTTCATTTTTGTGTGGGCAGTGTGTTTACTTTAGGTCAATGGGGTTTGGCTTCCCCCCCCGTGGAGTCAGTGCACGGAGTGTGGAGTGGTGCAGGTCTGCCGTGATGGGGCCACGGAGAAAAGCCAAACATTGTTGATTACAATCAATTAGATACTTTTGACCAAATACCTCGATATTGCGAGGCAATAATCTGATATTGTAGGGTTTAATTAGGTGCTTTCACAAAATATTTAGAAAATGATATCTTTGATAAATAGCCTTCTCATTAACATTAATTGGTAAAGGTAAATAATAGAACAGCTAGAACAGTCTGTAAGTTCAAAAAGTTACAACACTTTACTGTAATGCAGTCGTTAAACCAGGAAAAGACAACACTTGTCATTTTTTTACGATATCCAAAATCTAAGAGAATATCTAGTCTCATGTCACAATATTGATATAATGTTGATATTTTGCCCAGCTGTAGTGTTCATCTAAAAACACTGCCCACACTGCCTTGACACAGAGCTGGAGTTAAATCAGCAACATATCTATTTTAGTTAATATCAGTGTGGCAATGTAACCAGCGAGGAAATGTTGGTGCAAGCTCTAGTGCTGGCAAGAGCCCTGCATAAGGCAACTGTGACCCTTTTTTGGGTGGTATTAGCACTGCACTGGTGGTATGCCATGTGAACTTAATACTTGAATAGTAGTAAAATTTCATACACATTTATAGCTTCACTAAAGTAACACTGGAGTGCCACCCAAGTAGCGGTAAAGAGGGTTGTAGGTTTGTGGTGGTCTGTTTGTGCCCCCTTCAAAGAAAAAAATGCATAGCTGCTTGTTGCTTCGTATGCCTCTTAACCAGGGGCGGATTAAGGTGGTCAGGGGCCCCTAGGCTGCTCTTTGTGTGAGGCCCCCCCTTAATCATTGTGCTTAACTGGAAAAATTTATTTAGTGCCATACATGGTCCACATGCAAATAATAATAATAATAATAATTTTAACTGACACACACACACACACACACACACACACACACACACACACACACACACACACACACACACACACACACACACACACACACACACACACACCAACTACCACCACACCACATAGGTAAAATGAGTAAACTACATCATAAAACTAACATCAACAGAGATGTAAGTGGAAAGAATACCAGATATTATCCTCTGCCACCACAGCACCAAAACAATTACAATGAAAATGTAACTAAACTGCAAAGCAGCAGAATTCCCTGGATTCACAGTTCAACAGCAAGCTGGTAATCACTTTTAGCTTTATAAACCAACAGATAGGCTACAGCATCTGCAGCAGTGCAGAACACCTGGTTTTACTGAGGCAAAATCACAACTTCACTACCAGTGGTGGAAGAAGTATTCAGATCTTTTACTTCAGTAAAAGTACTAATACCATACTGTCCTGCATTGAAAATGTTACTTAAGTAAAAGTATGTAAGTATCATCAGGAAAATGTACTTGAAATATTAAAAGTGAAAGTACTGAATGTCAAAAAATCCTCCTATTTTTTTAAACAAACCAAACAGTACTGTCAATCAACTAGTGTTTAACGGTCTATTCATCTCAGCTGACTTGTAGGACGTTATATTGTTGGCTAGTTTAGTTTAGAATCAAACATCACATTTTATAAATTACATGTGTTTTGTGTGCAGAAATCGTAATCTGTAAAGTATCTACCAGATCAATGTAGTGGAGTAAAAAGTACAATATTTCTCTCTGAAATGTAGCGGAGTAGAAGTAGAAAGCGGCATGAAAAGAAAAGACTCAAGTACCTCAACATTTGGACTCAAGTACAGTACTAGAGTACATGTACTTAGTTACATTCCACCACTGATCATTACTGAGACACAAACCACTGTGCAATACACTAAACTGTGAATAAAATAAAAATAATAAAAACAGCAGCAGCAGCACATAACACTGTTATTAACAACAATAATGAAACAGCAGCACAACATGTAGGCTACATATTGTTGCATAATCATCACGCCTTTAGAATTTTATTTTAGAATTCACATGCAGGATCTGAGCTATAGGTAGTAGCAGGGATGGACTGGGACCAAAAATTGGCCCTGGCATTTTGGCCCAGATCACACCACAAATACCACCCGTCCTTGCTCTCCCCTGAATGTGTATAGCAACTCCTACTCCTTAAAAATATTAACGCCATGTAAGGGGTAAGCAAGAATCATTGAGAGTTGACACATTAAATACAAAAAAGTGCCATTTATTAATATAATAAAACGGTATACTCCTCATGAATCATAAAACAATATATATAGGCCTATATATTATCATTTCAGGACTGAAGAGGCCCTGTGCTTTAATTTCAAGAGGTCTAGCATGAGTTTTTGTCTGCCAATGCAGATAGAAAAGCTACAATTCTCATTAACAAAGCTTGCATGATGTGCAACGTTTATCTAGGCTACTGTGCTAAGGACACAAATGTACAAGCACAAGCTAAAGGTTTGATGAACCTTAAGGTGGTGTTTTGCTTATTATTAAGATGTAGGCTACTTTGTTGAATGAAAGGCAGTCTAATATAGCCTATTAATAATAAAACTGTGAGAAAATGATCAGTCAAGACTCAGATACCCGCGCACGTAGCCAAACTAATGCAATGATACAGTATAGCATGCCTATTTCTTTTATTGTTGTAGTGTTATCATCAACAGTTTGTCCACCACTCAGTTTTATCAAGGGGTTAAGTGTTTTAAGGGGAGTTGTGTTTACCGCAGCCGGTTGTAGCCTCACTCCCTCATCTCTGTCCCTCTCCTCCTGAGTCTCCTCCTCACTGTGCATGTCACTGTAGCCGACACCAGCACCACTATCATTGGCCACGGGAGCTGATGGAGGTCCTGCTACTGCCCAAAACATGTCTGTCCATTTGGCACATTTGGCAGCGCTTCTTTTTCTCACGCAGCTTCTCTGCACCTCCTTTGCTTTTCTTCTCCATGATCTCTATTACTGTTCTAGCCTGGCAGATGCACACCCGAAACTGCATGCAGGCAGAAATCCCAAAGATGGTGCTGTTTAAAGATATGCTGTCCTCTTCATTGTCTTGGTTAACGTTATCCTCACCTAGTGCCACTTCACAGCTAGCTGCTGCTGTAGCGGCATATTCATCGCTTTGGACTGTTGTTCTTCATGTCTGTATCCCCAACAGTAGTCGTAAAAAAAGTTTCATCAAAAAAAGTCATCTTTGGCAGCGTTGCCAAATACTTATCGGCGTCTTTATTTCTTTTTTTAGACTCCTCTTGCTTCGTCTCTGTTTGTGTACTTCCAAGCTCTCCTGTCGTTGTGTTTATCTTTCGCGCCGCGCACCGTTATGGACTAGTCCATTTCAATTTGAAAGTAGGGGGTGTATGGAAAAAAATAGTCTATGTGATATTTTTGACTAAAGTGTTTTTTGGCCAGCCCAGAGTCAATTGAAAACACAATGGGCCAATTCAAAAATAAATGTTTCTTATGGGCCAATTAGGGTCTTTTTTTTTCGCGCTGAAGTAAATTCAAAATAATAATTAATTGTCTGGCTAATCCCGGGCCCCTGCACACGTGGGGCCCCTAGGCTGCAGCCTCAAAAGCCTGTGCATTAATCCGCGCCTGCTCTTAACCTATGCATTAAGCTGGCCTACGGCCAGTTGCCCTAACCTCAGTACTGAAGTGCTTTGAGAAGATAGTGTTGAAAACATCTCCTCAGTGAGGTCTCGCCATTCTTGGATCCTTATCAGTTTGCGTACCAGCCAGAGTGGGAGGGTGAAGGACGCACTGCTTACAATGACCAACAGTATATATGAGCATCTTGAACAACCTCATAGTCTTGTGAAGATTGTGTTTGTTGATTTTAGCAGTGCGTTTAACACCATCCAACCCCATCTGCTGGTGGGCAAGCTGATGGATCTCAGGGTTAATCCAAGGCTCATTCTATGGATCAGTAATTTTCTCCTGAATCCCAGCAGGTTAGATTTAACACTGCTATTTCCTCCCCTAAGTCTATAAATACACGTGTTTTGTCTCCCATACTGTACACTTTATACTCATGAGTGTTGAGCTTCGGTCTCCACTCACACCTTTTTGTCCATTGTGGACATACCTCTGGATTTTGAGTCTGTATGGACCAACACTATAGTTCCTTACTAAGCTGAGGAAGCAAAACAACTTGAAGCAGTCCTGTCATCACAAGAAAAATGTAATAAATCCTTTGAGATTTACAACAGATGATGAAGACGACCTCTTCATGCTGTTGAGGTTTGATGTACAGCAGTTGAGTAAAGGCTCCTGTCTTTGTTAGTCATGAAAACAAGGCCTCACACAAGGTTGACTTATCATCCAGGGTTCCCAGTGTCATTTTTAAGGTGCTTTAAAGACGCTTTCCTCATGTCACTTAAAATTAAATGGTATCCTAGCTGCTTTAAATTTCATGCTCAAAGTTGTATTCTCTCAAGGATTTTGCTGTCTTTGCTATTTTTGACTATATGGTAGTCAGGGCTTTTTTGAGCATATGTTGTCAAAATGTTGTCTTGAGGAGAAACTAATGTACGATCCTTGTACACTCTGGCCTGACTGCAAAACGGTAAGTAAATAGATGATTGACTTTACCTTGCAAATCTTGTATTCAACCCTCTTAAGATGATGTTTGAATACAAGGCCCGTAGTTAAAACAGTGTACAGAATGGTGTTAATTTCATCAGACGAGACGAGACTAAATATGTTCGTCAACAACCTTTTTTCCATGACTAAGACGAGACAATGACGAGACTGCGCCAATGTCCAAAAACGCTGACTAAATCTAAATTAACATGCATTATTGTTTACGAAAAAAGACGAGACTAAAATGTTTTGCATAAAATAAAAACTAAGATAAAATCTCTCTTCATTTTCGTCTACAATCGTCTCTACTTTTCCATCATGAGATAGAATATTCAGCTGTTACTAGGGTTGGGTACCGATGACCCGGTGCTAATACGGCAACGACCTAATAGCAACGTGGATTTCGGTGCCACTTAAATGCCTGCGCTTCTCTCTCTGATGCTCCTAAACGGACGTTAGAGGCAACCGACACATCGCTGCACGGGACACTAGTTAATACTACACTTGGCAGCAAGTAAAGTTAGCCTACCGTTAGCTAGCAGCTGGATTAAACACGGTTAAAACGCTGACAGCTAAACGGTGTAAAAGTTTGTCTGTATTTCACTGTAGAGGATTCCAACAGGGGGACGTACGACAGTCTGCAGCTGCCGTCTGAAAAACAACACCTATGTTGCGTTCACTTCAAACTCGCCTCGCCAGCCTCGTGCTGCGTTCAATGTTATTGTAAAATACCCTTTTTCTATTCAGTGGTTGTTTTTGTTGTTTAACAGGAATTTACTGGTGAAATAAGGAAGAGGCTCGATATTTATTTATATAATTTACTATTTGACTGAAATGGTTATCAGAAATAATCTCAGAAATAATTTGTTATTTAAAAAAAGACTAAAATGTTTTGACTAAAACTAGATATAAGATATATTGAGTTCTTTTTTGACTAAAACTAGACTAAAATGACGAGATTTTTAGGATATTTGGCACAAGACTAAGACTAAATTAAAAATAGGTGACACAATTAACACTAGTACAGAACAGTGGTTTTGATGTGAGCAGTCACTACTTATGTGCAAGAGAAAGGGCTGTTCTGCAGGTATTATGACAAAGCACCCAAGTACCTCCAAGATTTGTATCACCAGTGGCGCCTTGGTCCAGATAAACGAGACTGGCCCTTTTTATCCTGTTGTTCCTCTTGGAGGAGTGCAGTGCTTTTAGCACTAAAGGTCAGGCTTGTTTGGTCAGGCCGCCCTCTGTCAAGGAATATTACTGTTAGCATTCCTGCTGCATGAGCAGCTTGAGAAATGTATGTGCTTACACAGACACAGCTATAAAGTGAACAGGAATAATTAATGAAAATGCATGTGTGCTAATAGTAATGTCATTTGTTGGGTCAGCTTCATGTATTGACATGACCAATAACAATTGCAAGCAGCTAAGAAAATGGCATAATATCTTCCGTACTCCAGTTTGTTGTTTATTTATTTGTTTATTTAAGAGGGACAATGCACACTAATAATACATATACACATGTAAAGTGGGCCAGAATTAGCCAAAAGGCTATTTTACATCTGCTGTCCCTGGACAGATCGTACAATGTCACACCTAAAAAGATAAAAGGATTATAATAGTACATACAGGTTTAGTCCAATCCAAGTAAAATTGACTATAAATGTAAAAAAAAAATTATCAAGCATATAAACAAGAACAGTTGGTCAGTATCAACATCAACACCAACACACACATACACACACAAGCCACACTGTCAGTCCATGTAACAGACAACCTCATAGGCATAGCACAAGTGGCACAAACAGGCAGGACAGGAAATACAACATAGCAGCAAGATTGTGTGACTACGTGTAATGTTGACAGTGCTGCTTACCTGTTAACCACTTCTTTAAGTTAACTCCAGTTTGTTGTTTATTATTCAACTGTAAGGAAGTGGATGCTGATTCTACTTTATTTTTTATTTATGCAGTTCCCTGCATGGTTTCAGCGCAATTTCATTTTTGTCTCAAATCGTAGGCATCTCTCCTTGATCGGCTAGCTGCCTGCACCCTGAATACACTGTGAAAAAGCCTGGTCTCAGGAGACAACACAGGGGTCGTAAACGTCAAACAAACACTAGGGACACAGGCTGTGCACCAAAATACAACAAACCATGTCCCAGCCAATCACCGACAAGATGGTTGGGAGATGGGGTGGGGGTTAGTGACAGTTAGTCAGTAAGTCATGACAGTTAAGGAAACATGGGTAATGTTTGTTTGGTATTTACTTGGAACGTCAACACAAGTGACGTCATGCAGGAACTCATAGTGCACCTTTTATAGCCTAGAAATCTAGACGCACCCTAGCGGCAGCAAATTTAATTTGCAGCCAGGGGGGTCTAGACACTCTCCGTTGGCTTGCGAGCTGGAAAAACCAAACTCTGGTCAGGCCAATCACATCGTGTATAGAGTCGGTGGGCGGGCTTATGGCTGTTGCTGCTGGAAACGGCGGTCTTCTGGAAGACTTGGAGTTGAGATTTTCTTTGAGAAAAGAACAAAGAACAGCACTGAAATCATTCTTAAAAAAGGAAGATGTGTTCGGAGTTTTGCCGACCGGATATGGCAAAAGTTGAATCTATCAACTAGCTTCACTACCTTCTTCGTTGCTCTGCCTGGTTGTAGCGCTATCCTATTGTGTGCAGAGGGAATCTGAAAGACAACCGTTTATCCCGCCCCTCGGATTGAGCCATGTCAATGGTGAGTTCCCAGACCCAACATCTTGATGTGGGTCTGGCTTGTCAGGCTAGCACCTTTAAGCTCCTTGTGTAGTTAGTTATCACGAAAGTGTCACCTATCATTTTTTGGTTATTAATTATTAACAGACCCAGGTCAGTGAGCATATGCAACCAAGACTTAGCATTATTAACCTGTTTGGAGTACCAGCTGGATGATGGCTGAATTATGTTGCATCAGAGAAGTGTAAATAATATGGCCTTTGCTGTGAAAGAGCACCTCTGCATATTTGAAAGTGTATTACGTTTTTGTGACCTTACAAGAGGCGGTCATTAATTCAGTGGGTGGCCTGCGTTCACTGAAAAATAATGGAAAATATCACATTAATTCCGTTTAGTTAAAGCTCATGCTGTTAACACTGTTCAAATAAGGCAGTTAGAATCATCAAGATTAAATCATTGTTAAAGACCTCCTAATATTCAACTGATCTGACGTATGACTATAGCGCTCTATTTCCCAGTTTAATCAGATTCAAATTTGTTTGGCTTAAATATGACTGATGCTGTACATAACATACCAGTAATGTATAAATGAATGGCAGTATGTATAAGGGTTTCTATGTCCTTGTATTGTAGCATCTGAATTCTATAAGTGCCCAAAAATTCTCCTCAAGCCTTGGTGGCCCATCAGGCTTTAAGCTGCTCTAAAGATCTACAGTGCTATAATTTGTTCAAGAGGATTGGTTGCTGTCTCAAAGTGACCTGTGGAAACACTTACAGGAGCAGGGTCTGTAATAAATGGTGGATCTAATCTTACAAGCAGCCCTTACAGGTTTCTTGCTTTCACTTGCTCTCATTCTCCCTCTGCAGCATCACTACTTGCAGAATATCTGCTCCCCATCACACAGATGTACACGTATGTGACTGCTCATAACAGAAAGGCACCATGTTCTCTCTTGTATGCATGAGGATAGTTGTGGATTGTTTATTTAGATGAACCGGTTGCTGGCAGATCTGGTTGTAATGTAACACAGAGATGTTGACAACCCATCCCATGGCAAACAGGAGTGGCTGTACAAACCATTTTACTTTCATGCAACCATGAAATGCTAATATTGCATGTCTTGTTATGAAAACAAGGGACAATTATGACATGCGTAGATACATGGACACAATAATAATAATAATCATCATCATCATCATCATACAGCAGACATCTTAATAATTTTACTCTGTGGATTTCTTTATCATTGTGACCAAATTTGAGCAACTCATTTTAACAGCACAACAACATTCAGTACTAAACTGTGCACATGACACACACAATACAGTTTATCATCACATTTACCTGGTGATTTGCAGTACTACTGTACTTGTATGAATGTTATAATCCCAAATAGAGGCACATCTTAAAGGGATATTAAACAGGAGTAGGGTTGGGCATCGTTTGGATATTAACGATTCTGATTCCAATTCAGATTCTTCCTTTCGATTCCGGTTCTTATCAATTCTCGATTCCGATTCTTTGAGTGGTGGAGTTGAAACGGGTCACATGCTAATTTCACAAATAAGAGGAAAGTTTTATTTTGATTCAAAAGTGGGTTGCAGTTTGACTGGGCTTTTTCCAAGGCTGCAACACAACAAGCGCCTGGCCGCTACGGAAACCAAAACTTGCGCATGTTAAATTTGGAACCCATGATCAGATTTGAAACCAAATCCTTCAAACGATTCCAATAAAGAAACTATTCCGATGGAATCGTAATTTTTTTTAAACTATTCCAAGTAAGAATCTGTTCTCCATGCTCAACCCTAAACAGGAGGTCATTCATCTATATTGGTTACTGTTCCAACCAGTTGCTGACTTATGTCAGTGTTATGTGTGCACAGTTGTATTTGCAAACCAAATTATTTGGACAAGGACAGACCTATCATCATCCTTCATGCCAAGTCAGACATTATCTAACCACCTGTCCGACCATACAATCACCACCTTGGCTGATTTGATTATCTCTAGTGTGGTTGAATATACAGAATGCTGGTATATCCTGCTGGCCTTCAGCTGGCAGAAATTGACCATCTAAGGTCAATTTCTGGTGTACTGTAGGATTAGGGTGTCACTTTTTTGTATGTTAGCTTTGTATCATCTATTTGTATGTATATGGATATTGAATGGGTTGCAAGCATATTTACTTGATAGTTTTTATCTGGAAACATTTGATAATCATTTTTCTCTATTTGTGGCCCCTGGCAGCCCATTCCCGAGTCTCCCATGGTCCATAAATGAGTCTCGACCCAGTCATTTAAACAACATAATCTGCTGTCTTTACCAGTCATCACACTCTCAAGTCATAGTGCAGAACATCATCATCACATGTTGGCTTTCCTCCAGCTTTCTCTTTTTGTATGTGATTTCAGTGCCCTTCACTTGTGAAATTATAGAGTTGTTAGATTTTGTTACATTTTGAGCAATATGATTTTAATTGCATTTAAATCCAGCAGTTAAAGGTGTGGCTAAAAGTGGAATCCAACGAAGCGCTCTCTGACATGTGAAATGTTCTAGTTATAACTTATGAGACAAACCACAAAAAAACATTCATAATGACTTCCTGTAATGTCAAACCTTTCGACTATGGGGAAAATGTTGGTTGAAGTTGATCACTTCTGCATGGCTGTAATCTGGATATCTGTGAGTGAGTGTAGGAGGTGCTTCTCATATTGTCTTAATCTGCAGAGCACTGCTAGGAGAGAAAAAGTAAGATCCATAATCATGCATTAAGCAAAGTGTAAATGAGCTTTTTTTATCTTGCCCTGCCTCACTGGAGAAAGTAATACAGTGTACAAAAGTAACTAGAGAGTAGGATGACAGGATGACCGATGTATTAAAAGAGAGAGATGCCCGGGCCTTAAGGCTAAACCTACAGCTTCAATAGCAACTATTTCTCTGTATCTCAAGGGATAAACTGAGGGGGGTAACTACACATTAGCACTAACAGGCTCTATCTGTCTCATACCCAGTGGGGTCACCCGTACTAAATATGATTGCACTCATGGTATTGTTATGGGCGTTGGATGATGTTTGGCATTTCACAACAGGTAGTTAGCTACATTACTTAAATTGTGACTTAACTGAACATTAAAATTATCGCTGTAGATTTACATCAGAATTAAAAGAGAAAAGAAAATGAGATCATTCACTTGGTTTTCTAAAAATTTCGTTTTGGAAATTACAGAAATACTGCAAGTTCCAAATATAGCCTGAGAGCAGTATGCATTATGATGCGCGCACGCACTCACTCACTCACTCACTCACTCACTCACTCACTCACTCACTCACTCACTCTGTGTCTTTGTTTCCTTTCACAAACACGTTTCACTTCCTGGTTGTATAGCTCCAGTTTTCGATGGCAAACTTTGAACTTATTATTATTAATGATCATGTACCACATTGATAAACTGATAAACAAACATTTCATGATAACCAGCAACCTAGTTACAATACTTCCTCCATATAATATAATGTTAGTAAATGGCCTAACCTTGTTTCTCACTCATCTGGCTCACTTTTTGTGTTACAAGGAACTGTCCTATAGAAATACCCAAATAGATTCAGATATATTTTCATATCATGTGTTGGTCACTTTAGATGATAAAATCATTACATAAAGATAACGGTACATTGTGAACCTTAACTTTTTCCACTGTTTTTGAAGTTCAATAATTGCAACATCTTTCCAGAAGTCAACGAGTAATGGTGTTAAATTATCGTGATTTCAATATTGACCGAAATAATCTTGATTATATATTTTTTTCCATAAACTCCTTATAAACAGCCCTATATGAAACTGCAGTTTTTACAGGTGATCCAAAGATTATGATTTTTAATTTTCTTTTTGACAGAAACTGAAATAACTAGGCTAGACTTTGTTGAATGAAACAAAGCTGACCCTTTCTTGACCCTTATTCTGACAAGGCTCTTCATCAGGCTCCGCTGTGAGGCTGGTGTTACATTGTACTGCTGTCAGAACAATGCCTCGCTCTTACTCACTCGCTTTCACTCCGTCCCTCTCACTCACTGTGGACAGCTCCGCTGTACCAGGCAGTCAGGATGACAGTGAATGTAAAAATTGTTTTTTATTGTTTTCATCTAATTCCAATTTTTTTTCCCATAACTTTACATTGTGCTTGTGGAACATACTGCAGACTTTCTTGTCAAATATGATTCACACTAACAGGAATAAAACAGTGATATCACAAATGTTAAGCTCCATATGCTTAACCCCCTTTAGACGTGTTGGAGGCTATACTCTGATATTCCTCTTGTATATTTGTGACTGCTTTTGTGTGCGCGTGAGTAAGCAAGCAAAGCATTGCCAGTGGCTTGGCATACATCATGGCATATATGTTCTCCTAAAGTGGCTGTTTTGACTGGCCCTTTTAACACAATTGTAAATCAGACTGCTGGAGGTCTGACTCTCAGGCTGTTGAAGGCTCCACCAGCCTTGATATATATGCAATAGAAAGGACTTTCTTGAATGGGTGCGGCAAGGAATTGGTTATTTTAAATATATTTGAATGGCTAGGTTACACAATATAAGTCTTGTCTGTCTAACCATTTGTCTCTTTCTCTTGTCTCCCTCCTCTACCCATGGCCTTGATTGCTGCTTGATGCCGTCTTCAGCACAGCCAAATATAATGTCCTCACCTTTCTTCCTCGGTTCCTCTACTCACAGTTCAGGAGGGCAGCCAATGCCTTCTTTCTCTTCATTGCACTGTTGCAGGTAAGATGTTACATAACACCTTATAAATGTTAAATCACTGCTCTTCTTGGCTTCAATTTTGTGAGTTGCCTTTTAAAAAAAAAAAAAAAATATATATATTTATATTTATTTATTTATATATATTTATATTTGCCATGACCTAGACAACACACACACACACACACACACACACACACACACACACACACACACACACACACACACACACACACACACACAGAGTACTTTCTATATCCTGATAATGAATAATACTTGTAATACTATGTGTGCCTCCTTTAAAGGGATACTAGATATGCCTGCAGGCTCAACACACTGCATATCACATGCATTGCTAATGCATGGGGTGCCATGGAGGGCTGTACATTGTATTTTGGTCCTTCACTGTACCACTACACTGCAGTAAAGAAACGGCCTGTGCTTTACTTGGTGGGACATGGGATGCAGGAAAGACACTCAAATAGCCCAACTGATGTGGAGCCACAGTTTAAAAAAAATTAGGAGTGATTTGAACAGATTTAGGATTAGATTTGTGAAAGAAATAAGCTTCTCCTGGTTTCAGTTTCTAGGTGATTATTGGCTCTGCTCATGTTTTGATTAATGCCCAACAGCCACAGATCTTAGCAGTACTGGCACTGTTTTGATTTAGATACAGAACAAAGACTTTCTAGCCTTAAGGAAGTTTGCAGTGGTTGGCCAGCATACTGTAGATCAACATGAATCCCTTTTTAAGAACAATTAAAGACTCCACCACAATCATTACTACATAATTCAAAGGAGCCAAAATCTATGTCTCAGGTGTTCCAAGCTTTGCAGAAAAGATTAAATGAGAGAAGGAAGGCTGCATAGAACTGAGATTCTGTCTTTACCTATATAACCATGCTGATAGACTACCCTACGTTAATGAGAGCTTTGAGGATTGGAAAGGGCTATATCCACTGACCTTGCTTTGAAAAGCAGCCAGTGTGAATCTTCATTACCTGCCCTGTCGATGTTGCGACCTTGAATAAAACATCTATGCAGATGAGGGGAGACGAGAGATCTACTTCGTTCAAGTTTCCTTCCAGCAGTATTACAGTGACGATCTCCTGTGGCCCCTCGCTTGGCTTTAATTACGCCGCTGTTTGACGGTTAATTTTAAAAGACTTAAAATAGCCAAATCATTCAACATTCAGAGGTAAGGAAAGCATTATAATAGTACTAAGTAAGTTGTTGGTGCTGAATATAGCTCCTTTTAAATTTGGACTTCCCGTTCTTTTTGTAATTGAATCTGTCAAATGGTTACAAAATGTGTGATGGTGGTGCTGACTCATAGGTCTAAAACCAGGCTAGTGAGGCTAAGCCCACATTATTGATGACACCAGCAACTGTGTGTCTGTCTGTTTCTTTGTGTAAAAAACACACAAAATTCTCAGTCTAAAACTATGTTCAATTTTCTAATGAGCTGACAAGACCGTTCATATAATTATGGTCAAAAATGGTGCGTTTAGAAGGAAACACTTTTTCTGTTGGCCACTGTCGTCCTTTTAAAGGGTGCTAGCAAATGTATTTAGCAGAGCGGGTGAGTTTGGGGCAGGGGCTGATTATTTTGAGCCAATAAAAAGTACCCGGAAATTGTAGTCTGCTTCTGCAATACTCTTATTTTGTGAAATTATACGTGTCTCTTTTAGCAAATCCCAGATGTGTCTCCCACTGGTCGCTGGACCACACTGGTGCCGCTGCTCTTCATCCTGATGGTGGCTGCTGTCAAGGAGTTCATTGAAGATCTGGTAAGACAAACCTCTGATATTATTTGATACTAGTTTTTGTTTCACCCTGTCAAAAGATCTCTCTTTCTGTGCGAAAGTTGGACTTGGATTGTTATTTCAAAAACCATTTCTGTTTTTAAATGTCTTATGTATCCCTGTACGGTGTCTTTGAGTGCCGAGAAAGGCGCTTCCTAATAAAATGTATTATCCTCTTACAAAAGGGTCAGTCATATGATGTTGTCTAAAACGTGATATTACCAAAGAGCCATCATCTAGCCTTGAAAAACATCATTACTGCAGGAATTAAGACATGTACACATACGTTGGATCACCTTAGTTGCAGGTATGAAAAGGCAATCAATAAACGTTTTGGCCCAATTTTGCATTTGGTTTGAAGCAACTTTTCGACTTATCAAGTCCTTAATTAATGCAGACAGCATGAACACAACTATATGGGCCATATGTAATAGAGTGTGCTAAAAATGTTTGCAGCCTTTTTGCAAACAGAAATGTTTTATCTTCAATTTGTCTGTGCAAAATAAGTCATTTCTGTATTACATCAATATACTGAACTGCCAAATGCAGGTAATCGAAAGACAATTGTCCAAGTAAATGGTAAATGGACTGCATTTATATAGCCTTTCTAAGTTACAACACGCTTTACAACTTGCCTCCCATTCACACCCACACACATTCATACACAGACAGACCCACTCTACCTCCTGAGCCACAACTGCCCCAAATACATGAAATACATGAAGTAAAATCAAATTCTCTTCAATAGACTCTACTTTATCATTAAAGTTGGTTAATTAGTTCTCAGATTGAGTGATGTACCCTAACTTGAAGAGACTGTCCCTGTGGGCTTACTCCCCCAACATATAGAAACGCCATCAGACATAGACATGCATACGCACACGCTCATTTCAGAGGTCACAGCTGTGCTTACTGCACCCGCAATACTCATTCAGTCAATTAACCTAGATACTGAATGCGCATGTACAAAGGCAGTTAGTACTAACAAAACAAAACAACTGTCTCCCCTCAAGCAAGTCTGAACTGTTAACGGATGCTTTAAAAAAAAAAAGGATTATGCAATTTGAGTAAAGTATGAAAGGTTGATTTCAGTATTTTTTTTGTTTTGGTGAAATCTTTTTTTATTGTGTGAATTCTTGCTTGTTGGTAAGTTAAAGGCTTCAAAATATGTTTTGTGTCGGGCTTGAGCAGTAATCCGCTCAAGCCCATCTGAACTAAGTGAGGGAATGTTGCATTGTACTGTATTGCAGTGACCCTGCAATGCGATCCTCTATGCAGGTCCCAGTGGACAGTTACTCTATACTATTAGCCTCTATGTCATGCTGAAGGGACCAGCGCAGCACTTTCTCTCTCGGCCTGTTGTGAAAAACATGGGAACAGAGTGGTGATGACTCTGTCTTTATTGCTGAAGGTCACCTGCGCACACGTCTGTTCCCTGTACTGCGCTGTCCCTCACAAGTTGACCTGACAGGGCAACATCGACCCCCTAACTTCATGAATCATGCACTACGGGCACACAGTACAGCACATATCTTACCTTGTTGCTGGCTGTCTCTGCTGCAGCAGACTCGGGCTGTTGGTTCTGAGTAGAGCAACTATCTTTTCAGCTTAAAAATGTTACAAACTTAAATGTAATGGGAATCACACTGGCGTGTGGTGCACTTTTACACTGTAACACTGCTTATTTTCGCTCTGTTAAATTTCCAGTCAAACTGAAATGAAAACATCAGATGAAAGACCAAATAATTTTTGTGTGATGTTAAACCTCATTCACTACTGCATCACATTAGTTGAAGCCATATACGCAGGTTAATTACGGTAACGTTGCAGATGCTCTAGCCTTTAATCTTTTGCTGCTTTCAGTTTTCCCCCTCTGTGGCTGAAGTCTACAGAGGCCTGATACTGCAGTATTTATCCATAACCCCTGCATGCTACTCGCCCTCCACTGCAGTGTGATTACACACATCATCTAAATACAGTACATCTCCTTTTCTCCATGTCCATCGGGACAGAAGAAGCGAGAAAGGAAGAGGCAGAGAGAGAAAATGAGATGGGTGAAAGGCAAGAGAAGTTGTGGAGTAATGTATATAAATACAGTTTACTACAGGTTTATGAATAGAGGAGGTTCTGTACAGCCAGAACAGATTGCGTGGATGAATCAATGAAATTAGCTGACAGCTTTTGCACAGGGGATGATGAATGAGCTTTGTAGCAAACGTTTTTTTTTCTGGCCATAGTGCAGCTGGTAAAAGGCTGTAGCCCACGGACACACAGTCAATTCATTAGACACTACATCGTTTTGCAGGGATATTAAACAAATTTGATTTAACTGAAGCCTGAAAAAGAAGTCAGGATGTGGGCGGCAGAGATGAAAAGAAACATGGGAAAATAAAAGGTAGAGAGGGACTTAAAAGAGTGGATGGAACAATAGTGCGAGAGAAAACAGCCTCTAGAGCAGATTCAGTTTACAGCTTTAAAATGGTTGTTGTTGGACTATATATTGTAGGCTTTGATGTGACTGGGTAATTAGACAGATGTTTTTGTGACCGTAAGGGTAATAGCTTGAGTGTACAGGTCATTGGAGAAATCTGGACAAGTAGAGTGAATACCTCTCCTCCATTAGCAGCTATGTATTGATGCAACCCACTTCACCTTCATCCGCTTTGGTTTTTCAGTGAGCAACAGGAAGACTTCTCTACCCTCCTGAAATGTACAGCACAAGCTGCCAAATTAGCTTTCAATTAAGTTAGAATTAGACTAAATTAGAATGGATCTTCAAAGTAAACAGATTATTAGCAGGGACGTGAGTGGATATGTCCTCTGCTCGCTAATCAAGTACAGCACACGTTGCTTTTAGGAGCTACATTGTAAAACACAGTGATTGATTATTTATGTGAGACAGACTCAGCAACACGTTATTAGTCAGCGTGATGCTAGTTGACAAGCTGTCCCTTGGAATCAGCTGTTGAAGTCACAGTTGATTGCATGACTGTTCGGCAGACAAGAGGGACATGAGGGCAAGTAATACTTGTGATTAGTATTTAGATGCGGTCGCATACAGCACAAATAGGATGGTTAAGTTTGTTTGTAGTCGCTACTTCAATTTCAAATACACTATACACTGCTTGATGGAGAACTAAGGATCACAAGACAATTTTCTATACGTACATTATATGGCAGACACACACACACACACACACACACACACACACACACACACACACACACGAGACATGTAGTCTAACATTTATTCATATTTCCTGCCATGCCATGTTTTTTGTATTTGTTACATATTTTGTAAAATTATTTTCTATGAAATTAACTTAACACATGTGATGGCTGACCACTACATTGTTTTCTGAAGACGCATCTATGTTTGGTCACCTGTTGTAGTTCATGTTGCCATTATTTTGAGAAATCTGTATATATTTGTATGTGTTTAATGTATAAAGTTCAGTGCCTGCTGAAGAATATTTTAGTCGTACATACTTTTTTTTTCTTTCTCTGTGTAAGCTGAGTTACCAATGGGAAAAGTTAAGCATCACCATTACCAAGATTAGGGGGTTTCTGTTAGGGCCACTAGTGCAAAAAAACTCTATGCCGTCATGCTACTGTAGTGGGCATTGGACTAAGGAATTACTGAAATGCCATACTGCATATTATGAGTCTGTGCATTTGCGAAGGTTGTGAAGTCCTAGTGAGAATATTCACATACACTCTGCAGTCAGTGCACAGTGTAATCTTTCTTCAGCTTGTAACTGCAGACTTTGAGAGGTCCATCTGCCTCTCTCTTTCTGTAGTAAGTGGTGCTATACAGTTTCACCCTCTTCAGGCTATTTCCCCCTATAAACTCAGAAGTCTCTTATAATCCATAGTAGTTGGTCTTTGTATGATTAGTTTCTGTTCTCCCTTGTTTGTTTTTTGTTTACTTATCAGAGGATAAAATGTGTGTATTTTTTTTTTTGTTCCTTACAGAAACGTCACAACGCGGACAGTGTTGTCAACAAAAAGGAATGTCAAGGTATTGAAAACCATTTCTTCTTCGGGTTTTTTAGGGAAGCCAAAGAGTTTTTGGTGTTACTATAAAACGTACTACTGGTTTTAGTGTCGAAGTATTTACATTGCCAACAAGCAAATAGGCCTTAATAAAATCCTGATTGTCTGCATTGTAGCATGGCTTTTATTTGTTTTGTCTCTTTTACTTCCTTGTTCCCTGTTGCTGTAACTTTCTCCATCACTCTGTTTTTCTCGCCACAGTACTGCGGAATGGTGCCTGGGAGATTGTGCACTGGGAAAAGGTATGTACCCACGATGTGTCACTAATTGTCATTTTCACCAGTTCCCATTTTATTCATATAGAGCAGATTTCACCCTCTATTGTGCTGTTGTCAGTTGGAGAAATCTCACATATTGTGTCCACACACACACACACACACACACACACACACACACACACACACACACACACACACACACACACACACACACACCCTGACCCCTCTAGTATCCAGCCGCTAATTAATCCAGCGTTTCCATGTGGACGGTCATTAGAAGGCAGTGCTGTAGGACAAAGAGAAACTTCCTCTATTCTGTCATAATGAAGCTATTTTATTACTGTGGCTGGAACACTTTCCCTAAAAGCATCAAAAACACCAGACCGTACACAAATGAGATCGATTTGGACTGTTTGAGAATTGGTAATATAGCCTCATCCATTACATACAGCATGTAATAGTGCAATGTAAACTGAATATTTCTTCCTACTCCCTGGGATATGAGACAGACAAGAAATAATCATTTATTTACAACATGAAGTATTGTTGATTTTTTTCTTGAGAGCTAAGTTAACAGCAGGAGATGTAGCGTCTGTCTGTAATGTATCAAGATGAATACAAAATACAAAATAGAATGTGAAAGTCGCATATTTAAGATGCAATACGTGCCACAACAACTTGCTGAAATAAAATGATATCTATGTGGCAGTGCATTCAGCCATCTAGCTGAAGGGTGGGGTTTCAGGAAGTACCCATGATTAGATTAAATGACTATTCAAAGACCTTATCTGCATCAGAGTGATGTTATGGCACAGGGCTTTTGTAAGGAGCAAAATATTTGATTCATGCATTAACTTGGTTCCTGCAGGCAGAAACATCTTGCTGGTATGTGACTCTCCCCTCATACAGACAGAAAGCTTCTCTAAAAATTCTAGCTTTAAATAATTGATGTGTTTTACATCTTCAGCATGCATATTGTAAATTTTCAGTTTGGTCTCCAAGTTCCTTTCGTAACTCTTTCAGGGCAGCTCGAATGAGGCCTAAAAAAATTACTTTTTTTTTTTTTTTTTTTTTTTTTTTTTTTTCACTCAATATCTAGGTCATTATTATTAATAATGTTTTTGGGCACAAAATTGTTTTGGTACGGTTCATGCATTTGATGTAATCCTATTTTTTCAGCTGTAATAGATTTTGTCTATACTATAGAAGACATCATGTTTGGGTATTGCTAATTTACCCCCTCATAATTAAATGGGTTGCCTTGTCATTATGCACTCACATGGTAATTCTGATTCGAGTGACATGATAACACGTTTTCGACAGGTCCTACCTACCAAAACCACCTCTCCATCTTTTCTTTGTGACAAAAGAAATGATAGTTTCCTTCTCTTTAAATCTTTAATTGTTATTAATCGTCATTTTGATTGCTGCTTTTGTGTTATTGTCGCCATTGATCAGAATTGATTTTGAATTCATGATTTGGAATAATGAAGGTTTTTATTTACAACATTAGTTGCTCAAAAAATAGACTAGAAATACAGCAGACCTTTTGTGCAGCGATAAAGAGCTTGTTGTTGTATGAAATGCATGAACGTCACGGCTCATTTCTCACCAGTTGTTATGATGGAAAATGTTGATAAATACAATTTGTTTTTCTCTGAAGTTGCTGAATGATGGAATATACTGAGTGGTTGCACCTGTTATGCAATGTTCAGAAGTAATAGAAAGAAGACTCCAGCTGTTTTTGTACTGTTTACTGCTTTAATGTACTTACCTTTTTTTTTCTCACCAGCTGTGCATTTTTGCTCTTGATGCAGAACTCATGTTTCCATGTATGCTGTTTTTATAGGCAGTGCACAGCAGTAACCGGTTTATTTTCACAGGTTGAGGTGGGCGATATTATTAGAGTAAATGGCAGTGATTTCGTTCCCGCGGATGCTGTCATTTTGTCAACCAGGTATAGGAGTCCACCCTGCTGCCAGACTCTGTGGAACTTCACTCTTCTTTTTTTCTTTTTGCTCTCTCTCAGTTCTCCCTAAAGAAGTGATGGTTAGACATTAAGCCAACATGGTCAAAGTGGCTTAAAATCCTGCAATTGAAATTTAATTGGAATTTAAATTTTGTTTAGAAATGCATAACTTTGTATGCTTTTTTATCTTTTGGTGACAACCATCACTTCTCTAAGTGGGACATTGGTAATGTGATATTGTATTCGAATTGATCATGTCAACATAAACCTACCTACCACCTTCACCTTTTCAAAAAAACATTTGGCCTCTCTGTTCTGTATGTCTAATGATAGAACATAATACAAAATGTATCTTTAAAAAAAAAAAATCTTTAATTTAAATTTCTCTAAAAATACAGAGTGAAGAGTGCTTTTTCAAAAAACTCTTCTACTGGCACAATTTCAATCACCACTTCACACATCACTACTTTGTTCTGAATATATATTTAGACTTAATATATTTAGACTTAATACCATCATCAACTTTACGGTATAATTTTTTTCTAAATGGTTTTGTGAAAAGGAGAAGCGATGACCAACCATACCCGACTGATCATTGTGCTCTTCTCATTTCTCTCTTCCCCTTATGCGTTTGCTGTTTGTTTGTCTGTCTGTTTTTTTTTTTAATTTTTTTTTATCCCCTCAATTCTTCCCTTTTTTTCTCATCCTCTCCTCTCCTGCCCCCTGTGCGAACAACTGCCACACCTCCTCTCTCTCGCTCCCTGCTGGTGCATGGTTGCTATTATCAGGTGTCTGTTGGGGAAGTAGTCAGAGCTGCAAATGGGGATCACCTCCCGGCTGACCTCGTCATACTGTCGTCCAGGTCAGGAAACCAGCAACATTACCAAAAAGAAAAAACAGCGTTGGGAGAGATAGGGGCTGTGTGTACCAACTAGGACGAGACATGTAGCTCTTCTCTCACTCATCACACAAGAACTAGTTTATTTTAAACCATTTTCGGGAAGCAAGGGGCCTGTGATTATTCTGGCAACAACCAGATGTTAGAGAGCCACAGTCAATGACACCATGTTCCTTTCCTTTTCCTCTACATCGTGGTTTGGCAGCCATAATAGTGGCCGATTTATCATTTTATTATGTTTTATATATTTTGTTTGACATCCTAACTTGTACAGTAAACCCTTTTCAATGTTTGGCTGTAACTTCCAACACTGCTCACGGTGAATGGAGACATCTAGTACTACAGCACAGGAGCGCCAGCTCTTTCTTTGATATACTTTTTTATTGGCTGTGAATACATTTCCATATTCTTGCCCTTTGCATGGCTTGTATGGCACCCTCAATGCAATGCAATGTAATTTGATGTGACAATGTGCATGCAGTCACATTCCAAGATGTAAAGCATCTTGGAATTATTTTTCTTTCAACTTTCCACATGTTACTACCATTTGAACAAGCTTAAGTGTAGTTCAGTATTTCACAATCATTATTTAAGCAGTATTTTGCTGTTTTATGAATAGCACCAAGTTGTCCCACCCTGGCCATGCCAGCAGACTCATTTCCATGAAGCAAAGCTTGAATTTGATGGTTAATAGCAGCTGATTCCAAACCTCCCATCGATTGTGGTTGGGCTTCAGTGTCCAGATCTCCCTTTTGATTTTCTCTTTCACCCTGTGTGTTTGGACTAGCCTTCGGTATGAATAAATCACTCTATAAAAAGAGTAGCTAACCTGCGACCCAGCTCACCTTAAGCACTGGCATGCTCTCACGCTCTGTCCCTGTGCCCAGAGCCTGACAGAGGCTCATTTGTCTGCTGTGTTTGTTGTGCTCGGCATGCCTGCTGCTCGCTCATATATCCCTACTCTGGTGTTTTCTCCCTCTCCACTCCCTGTCCCTTTGCAGTGTATTTTAGACGGTAAAACTCTGGGGTGGCACTAAACAAAGATGTTAAGTCTGTCTTAAGGACATTTACTTTGCATTAAGTGGGTAACTTCCACTCAGTACAACTTTGTAGTTTTATGTTTCGGAGTGGCCTTTAGGCTGACCTGTAGCGTCTTTGTTTGCAGTGATCTAGTCATATGTAATGTTCTGTTGTAGGCCCTTTTTTTTAAAATCGTATCTAGTTTATAAATAATTGAGATGGAAATTTACATTGAAAG
Organism: Perca flavescens; assembly: GCF_004354835.1. Classification (NCBI taxonomy): domain Eukaryota; kingdom Metazoa; phylum Chordata; class Actinopteri; order Perciformes; family Percidae; genus Perca; species Perca flavescens. Next base: position 12,409,887 of record NC_041340.1, read on the forward strand.
TAGAAGTTATTATTGGTAAATAATCTGGTCCTTTTACTAGTTGGTATACAATATTCTATAAAATTACAGCCACATAAGATAATGAACAGTTAAGTTCAGATTTACCGTTATACATGACTAAATAGCAGTCGTCCTATTGTATTGTATTGTATTGTATTGTATTGTATTCCTATTCCAAGTATATCCTCTCCCTCCACTACAGTGAACCACAGGGTATGTGCTACATTGAAACATCTAACTTGGATGGAGAAACAAACCTTAAAATCAGACAGGTGATTGTCTTTTTTTTTTTTTTTTTTTTTTTTTTTTTTTATCTTTCTTAATGCAAGTCACTGTCCATACAATGAGAACTTAGAGGAATCTTCTGTTAAGTTTGCAACACAAATTGATGAAAAGTAAAAACACTGCAATAATGCTGCTGTAACTGCATCAACAGGGTCTCCAAATAACTGCAGACATAAAGGACATCGACAGCCTGATGCGTCTCTCCGGGCGGATGGAGTGTGAGAGCCCAAACCGCCACCTGTATGAGTTTGTTGGGAACATCCGCCTTGATGGACACAGGTGGGCTCAGTTGCAGAGCTCCATGTCTGGCCCTCAGCCCCTCGTGCCACCTCAATAGCCCATTAGCCAGGAGCAGAGCCTGTATCATTGCATTATGGGGTTTTAGGGGTTATTTAATCTGTCTGATAAATAAATGAAAGCACCTGCCTCAATTATTTTGTGGGGCATTTTAGGCCTTTAATTCGGCAAGACAGATGAAGATATAAACGGGGAGAGAGAGAGAGGGGGAATGACATGCAGCAAAGGGCCGCAGGTCGGAGTCAAACCCGCGGCCGCTGCGTCGAGGAGTAAACCTCGATATTTGTTTGGAGACTTTGCCATTGTACAGAAAATGCATTTTATATACGGTTTATATATACGGTTTATATATATATATATATATATATATATATATATATATATATATATATATATATATATATATATATATATATATATTTTTATTTATTTATTTATTATCAGTCGTCCTATTGCTATATGATATTAAGGCTTGATTCTTGGAGTTTGGGACAATAAAGCTCTCCTGAATAAGCATTGTTACCAAGAGCTATACTTAGCTCTTTGTGGGTGTATTTTTTGATGGGCTGTATTTTCATCTTGATGAAAATCTTCTTATTCAGTTTTACCAGCATGCAACTTAAGACATCAAATCCTACAGGCTTGGATGTATGTCAGTTTAAACACCATTGTTACAACTGAATTGCATGTACATTTATATTCTGATTTTATAATTAAGAGTGCAACTTGCTGATGGGAAAATGCAATTTATTAGAAATAGAGGCCAATTTTAATACTGTCTGTGGTATCAATATTGTTAACGTGAACAAGTCTTTCACAGCATCACGCAATAATAATTACCTATTTTGTATTTTTTGTGTGGTAAAAAGATCTTTCAGGGTGGATTACTTAGTGTTGTAATATTGATTATTGGTTATCGTTAGCATTGGCATATTTATCAATTAGGAATCAGGAAGATTGATGTTAAATCCGCGATTGTGAAGTATGTAAGGTGAACACTCGGACGGCGTGTAGTGAAGTGTTTTAAACAAATGTCTTTAGTATCAAAATAAGATTATAGATTGTTTAATGTGTCAGCCATTACTGTCAACCAAAGACTTTGTCAACAAAAAATAATTGAACCAACTTGTAAGAGACCATGTTAGCCTATTAGTCTGTAGGGAAAGTATGAAGAATGTACTCATAGCAGTGCTGTTTTTTTACTACAGTACAATGCCACTGGGTCCAGACCAGATCTTACTGAGAGGAGCCCAGCTGAGGAACACTCAGTGGGTGCATGGGGTGGTGGTCTACACTGGACATGACACAAAGCTCATGCAGGTAAAGCATATGTGCACAGTATTTAGAGGGTTTTATTTGCAGTTACAAAAACAAAAGTTGGCCTAAGAAAAGGCTCAGTCTGGTGAACTGGTTCATACTTTATTTTAAAAACCTATTTTCATTTCTGTGCCGTTTTATTTAACCAACAAATATCAGACGGCATGTGCCTGCATCAATATCACCAAATCTTATTATGTTTTTCTGCACATTTTTTATCTTCAGACATTTAATGCTCCTAGGCAGCTTGTTGTTACAAATGTTTAGTTCCCCTGAACATGTTTTATCTTGATGATAAGATAGGGAACCTCACCATATGCCATATTTACTCTTTTCTTTTTCTACCACAACTGTCTTGTTTGTGTTACCCAGAATTCCACTCGGCCTCCTCTGAAGCTGTCCAACGTTGAGCGTATCACCAACTTTCAGATCCTTGTGCTGTTTGGTTGCCTGCTGGCCATCTCTCTGGTCTGCTCCATTGGCCAAACCATCTGGAAGTACCAGTACGGCAATGATGCCTGGTACATGGATCTCAACTGTAAGAGTCTCAACAGCCCAGGCTGCACCTCTTATTCCACATATTTTGTCTCACTTGTCCATATCAGCTTATTTCTTTGTCATTTTAAGTTCCTAAATGCTGGTATGTGTTGTGTCGTTTTTATGTTGCCTCAGTTAAACTATGTTTCGCATTACAAGTGAAATATGTGGCAATGTGGGAATAAGTGAATTCCCTTTTAACTGAGAAAAGACAGCTGTGACATGCATAGATGTGTTGTGAATGAGTTTGAGTGAAAAAAGAAATGGTTGAATATCACTGCGCTGCTGTACTTTTTTGTTCCTTTCTAATGTTCTGTTTGATTTTGTTGTTTTCTTTGTTGTCGTTTTTTTAACAGCTCCAGGTAACAACCATTTAAAAGCCTTGGCCATCTGTGAATGACCCTCCCTTACTAACCCCTTACTGAAGCTCTGCCTTTGCTAAGCAAATGAAGCCCCCTACCCTCGCCCCCTATATGGTTGCCCTACTTTGTATGGGCCCATGCCATGGACAAGCACATACCAGGGATCCAACAATAGGTTTTTCCCCTCCAGCTCTGTTATACTTTCGTCTAGTTATTTTCAGTGCCTGATGCAAACACTGTCTCACTTTTCCTCCATTTTTTTGTGCCACGTTAAACACTTTGCAGTTCCCAAGCTTTAGACCCTCATCTTATTTTTTAAGCAGCATTTACTTTGACTGCCAGGGAGATGAGGTTGTACTCGGGAAGCTTTGCATAGCAGGAGGCTTATACATGTTTATTGCTCGAACACAACATGTGGTGCAACCCAAGGGGCAAGAGCTGACATTTTCTAAATGCCTCTGCCGCCTTCTTTTCTTGTGTGGAGTTTCAAAGAACAGACAGAGAGGGGAGGGCGGGAGGTGGAGAAGTGAAAACCTGTTTAGTTTTTACATGTAATCTCAAGCAATTATTAAACATTTTAAGCTATAACAGACATTAACAGAACACAAAGAATGTGGGCTGCTCGGCTTCTGTGGCAGTTGGTCTGTTGTGATGAAGCTCTGAACCTGGTATGCAAAGTGATTATCGTGACACTCTGGCCATTACTCTGTACCCTGTTAGGCCTGTGTAGGAGAGGTTGTGCCCTGGTCAATTTAAGCTTGCACTATGACTTACACTGTCCCTTTTAACAAGATGTTGCATTGGCTTCTATTGGTTTTGAAAGGGTTTTAACATTGTCCTTAGTGGCATTAAAACCCACATCTAAAAGACCCTATATCACACTGATGAGGGGAGTGTAAGTCATAAGGCAGGCGTCCATCTTGAGACTGATTGTACTTCCATAAGGAGTTGTTGAGACTCTGTCCAGTGCATATTATCCAACCAGTGACAAAAGAGAGAGGTGGGGAGATTGTCAAATCTTGAACATCACATTTACTTCCATCACTATAATTTTCTAAATTATTGTAATTTCACTCACTTATCAACATTTGGAAGTCAGATGCAGACAGGAACAGAAGAGTCAGCGTTAGCCTGCTACACATCACACAGGCTTGTACGTCACAGAGGCCTGCAATTATGCATGCCCGGCGAGTAATTCATTTGACTTTGACCTGCTGCAGTGTGCTGACACAGGTCATCCCCTGCATTAACCCTATACATTGCGACAACTTTATGCAGATTGAAAGCAAAATGAATAGTCATTTGTAATGCATTTATGCCACCTGCTACAGTTTACTCAGTCAGTTTCTGTAGGTAGTTGTGCATTTATCACCATATCATTGACTTTATGCTGACTATCTCTTTTAGTAAACTGCTGACGTCTTAACTGACGGCATGATAAAGTTCTTTTTTTTTTCCTTCCTACTTCTGCTTTCAGTATAATGTCTAGGACGTCTTGTCTTCTCACTGTAATGTACATGTGCCACCTGATCATTTAGAATAATGAAACCCCAACAATTTACAGTCCAACTCCTGCAACAACTTGCTGTGAATTAATGATAAAAATGTTTTTATGTTGACTCGCTTGATAACAACCTCATATATTCAAATTGCTCTTACATTACAGTGACATATTTAAGAGAAGATATTAGGTGTACTTTTGCACTTGTGTGACCTGTGCATGTCTTGGTTTGCTATGGTTTGATTTTTATTTATTGTAATGACTCTCTACTGATCCAACACAGTATCCCTGTCTCATCCGATAGCAGAAATCTTGCTTTACATCACATAACATGCTGGCTACTAGAAATGAGTGACACAAGGTGATGTAGTGATCCTCATAAACACCCAAACTGTTTTGCAGGCATAATCCACCCCCTCTTTTCCACTCCTTGTTGGTTGAGAATGTGCTATGGACTGAATCTCCCTCCTTTGTCTTGAGAGCATCCAATATGTTTGTCTTCCTCCCCACTTCTGAAACAGTATTCCCTCCTATATGTGTTGTTGTACCAGTAGCAGTAGCTTCCATTCTGCCATCCAGTTTTTTGTTTTGCAATCGTTCTGTCATGGGGATGGGCTGTCCCTCTCAACCACAATGCTAAGATCAAGGCTTGGGTTGAGGAAGGTAACATTTGCACCTCCTGCAAGCTGAGGAAAGGTAAATCATATCCCTCCTGTTTTCATGTTTGGTGTCAGTGGGGTTACATGTTGATCATTGGCAATTGTTGGGGCTTTGGGGGGTTACCAGCATCATTTCTGCATAGTGCTTTGTGGAATTCATTGCCTGGATCATGCTGGATGCCAAGGCTGCTGCTGTGACACTAATGACATTTGAGATACTTCATTCCCTGTTGGCTACTTTGAATCTTTGGGACATTAAATTGGACTGTTAATCAGTTGAGTCATAAGAGGATGAGGTTGGGTGGAAGAAATGGCTAATTCCAGCTAATGCACAACGTTACCCCAAAACATTCTGTGGATTGGGATACAGTTGATCATTGGCTGGAAGTAGCTTTGGGCATTTTCATTTAACTAACTGATATTTATGAACCAGCACTGATGAGGCTCCTGTGTATCACTTCCCTCTGTCCAAAACTCGTTCCCTGATAGATGGTGGGGCAGCTAACTTTGGCCTCAACTTCCTCACCTTCATCATCCTGTTCAACAATCTGATTCCCATCAGTCTCCTGGTCACACTGGAGGTTATCAAGTTCATCCAAGCCTTTTTCATCAACTGGGTGAGTTGAAGCAATTTATCTGAACTATACTTTAAATTTGAGGTGTGACTTTAAGGAGGAAAATAACTTTTAAATGCATGTGTACAGTCATGTGAAAAAATTAGGACACCCATGCTAAAGTTGACTAAAAAGAGGAATAAAAAAATCATCTTTTGCAAATTGATCTTAATGCCTTAATTAAAAAAATGCCAAACCTAGAGATTGGGATGGGGTACTTTCCATAAAATCATCTCTCAATGCAAATCAAACCAGCTATTAGGCTAACTAACATAAAACCATGCCAATCTCTAGGTATGGTGAAGGCTATGTGATGATGTGGGGCAATTTTAATTCCAAAGGCCAAGGGAACTTTATCAGGATGCATAGTATCCTGGATCCATGAAATAACTGGCCTTTAAAAATAAAAATCTGCCTACCTCGATGGGAATTTAACATAGGGGTGTACTTACTTATGCCCCCTGTATTTTAAGGAAGAACATTTATTTATTTACGATACATTATTCATTCACAAACAAAATTGGTGTTCTTAAAGGTTGGATTTTTCCTCATTTTTTTAATTAAGGCATTGAGATCAATTTCCAAAAGATGATTTTTTTTTTTTTCTCTTTTTAGTCAACTTTAGCATGGGTGTCCTAATTTTTTCACATGACTGTATGTTACCTCTATGTTTTCATGCATTACATAAGGAAGACATACCTGCAGCAGAGTACATCTACATGTGTTATATTATTGCAGGCTATGAGTACAACATTTCACTTCAATGTTTGCAATACAGTTAATCTCTAAGTAAACAAAGCACGGTTGGGTGGTGACTGTTTCAACATAGAAAACTATATGGCAGGTAAAGCTGCTATAATCTATGTTTTTATATTAACAATGGATCGAGTTTTTACTTGTATGTGAAGGGAGTTGCTCTTAGTAGTGAACCCACAGAGAGTCATCACCAGACTCTGTCGTTCCTTTCAGCTCTACAGAGTGTTTTTGTCTCATTTCTTTCTTTTTTTTTTTTTTTTTAAATGTACTCATACCGCTCTCATCAACATTGTTTCCAAACGCAGCAGGCAGCTGGTAGAGATCAAAACAATGAATGCTAATGTTGCTCTGTTTCTGCTTGATGTGTAAAGAAGCCACTGTTTGCTATCACATTGGCCATATCACCTTTTATAAGGTGTTTACAGCGTGTTGCATTGCCCCCAACTTGCCAAAAAATCGATTATTGCAGGTTTAAGAACTGGGTATAAACATTGGAGTATCGAAAGAGTATCGAAATTAAATGGGGTACAAGTAACGTGGTCAGCATCATTCCCAGAATATTTTTTATGAACACACAACATGTATTGAAATCTGTAAAAAACAAGGCAAAGTTGTACCACCTAGAATATTTTTTATATCTTTCGCAACTAGGTCAGCCCCACCAAATATCTAAGCTGAGTAAATGTACTGTTTTTTTGCCCAAACTTATTTTGGGCACCTTTGTTTCATTAAATTTTAAATCAAAATCCTAGAATGGAACATTAAGGGCAGCTCTCAGTTGGCTTCTCTTCCCGCAGCTCCAGTTGGTTCAGTATTTTCTGGAGGGGAAATTTTCACTGCTACTGTGAAGTCTCATTTGTTGTAAACCTGTATTGTTACCAAAAATGTTGTTTCTTTAGTGAATTTACACTAAAAGTTCTCGATTGGTTTCAGGACACCGATATGCTCTATGAGCCCACGAACACACCTGCCATGGCTCGCACCTCCAATCTGAATGAAGAACTAGGCCAGGTAAACTGTGCATTTCATATAATACTTATATTATACTAATGCCTACTAAAAATACAATCTCTGCTTTAGTATAACATGTATACCCATCAAGTATGTGTTACTCTGTCTTTCTCTACCCCTACAGGTAAAATACATTTTCTCTGACAAGACGGGGACCCTGACCTGCAACGTGATGCAGTTTAAGAAGTGCACCATCGCTGGTGTGGCCTATGGGTATGTTTTTCTTCCCTCTCCCTTTTTGATTTTCCCTGCATCCTCTACCGTTGCCTCCCCCTTCACCTTCATTAAATGCCAAGTGTGCATCACAGTACAGCTGGCGTCTCTCTCTCCTCCCTCGCCTTCTCATTAGCAGCTGCATCAGTGCTCCTCTCAACATAAACTATAAATAAAAGGCAGCAAAGGTACTTTAGTCTCTCCCGTTTAGGCTTTTTCGTATGTCACGTTGGAGGAGTTTGTGGATACTGGCTATACATTTCAGTATTTTTCCTACGAGGTCCAGAGCTTGACAATCTCTTGACACAAATAAGAATACAAATATTGGCAACATACAGTATCCTCTTGTAAACATTGCGATTTAGCCAAAATTTGCAGTACACATGAATTAACTTTTTCCCTCAGCTCTACTGACATAAAAGCATATTCTATTATATTTTAAAATAACATTAAATCAGCCCTTCATTTTTTTCCTTCCCTCCGAATATATTCTCATTTCATTTCAGTTCACTTCATAGATAATTAGCCTCAGTGGATGCAAAACAAGTGGGAGAGCAGATCTTCACAGAACCAAAGCAAGTGTAGGCGTGACAGTACATGATTAATCCCATTAGGATTCAATTAAAAGCTTGATTGATGAAGTGCAGGCTGAAGACAAAAGAGAGTATTTTATCTGGAGTTCTCTGTACCAAAGCTCTCATTATGCTATGATTGCTAGCTCCAACTTCTCATTGCCGTCTCCCGGGTCAACAACATAAAGTTACTTTAAGTAGTGATAATGTTGATGTCCAAGATTATTGTTGATATTTTTTCTTTTGTTTTCTGCTATTGCTGCTGAATAAAGACAGGGATATAATTTTGGGGTGTTTTAGGTTAAAGATCATTTTCTTTTCTTTTTTTTAATTGGTTATTTAATTGACTCAAGCCTGCAGGTGATCCGGGACAGACACTCCTCCCTGCAAAGATTGACGTTAGGCAGCAGTCTCTTTCTCCTTCCTCCAAAGTAGAGATGTCTTCTTTTGATACGCTGAAACGAGGACTCCCTCTTATGCAACTGATAAATATGAATGAGTGTTTCATAGCAGGATAGAAGAAAGGCATGTTCTAATGAGGCGAGGCTGTTTTCATTATGCTATCATTTGGCCTGCTCTTCTGCTCCTTCTGGGTTCCCAGAATAAGTTGTTGGAGGGTTAGATTTAAAAACTGTTCAGCTCATTGTTCTGTATGTATAATTCACCATACAATACCAATGTTAACTGCAACAGTAATGCAACCCACTGTAGTGCTATAACTATGTAAGTTCTTCTCCTTCATAGAATATACAGTATAATACAATTATTTTCTTTAAACTTTATTTCACTATTCCTCAAAATGTGTCGGGAAATTGTCACAGACCATTGATGTGTTTGTGTGTATGTCTTGGGTGTTGATTGTGTTTTTTGGATCTGCATTTTCTTCCAGATCAGAAACACTATTTTCTCTTGAGTTTAATGGGTTTTTATTGAGTCCATGACACGTCACACATTAATACCAATCAGTATTTTATAAGCCTAAAACAATTGACACGGTGCTGTTCCAAATAAATAATCTGTTCCCTCCTGCTCTTCTTTATTAGGTTTAGGCCTTTACGGTATAGAAATAGTATATACTGTATGACATATATTTAATGATTTAAACACATAATGAGTACATGGTTGATGAATGTACCCAAAAGTAAAACAGCTTGGCAAGCTGTTGTCGTAGATGTCAGATTCGACTGCATCCAGTCTGCTTTCCTCCGGTTTATCGTTAGATATGGATGAAAGTAGTTGTGAGGCAGATATTGTTTGATTGAACTCTAAATTCTCTGTCACTAAAATGTCTCTACCTCTGGAATTAACATACCTGAATGCTTCCTCAATACTGATTGTATTTAACTTTTTGTACAAAGACAGATTTCAAAGTATCTGACTCTATTTCAGGGTGTGTTAGTATATTTTCCTTGTCCCAAAAAAAAGAAAAGAAAAAAAAGATAATTTGAATACAAATAAAATGAAAACATTCCTTATTTTAATACAAATGCACGTGCATAGCACGTGGCGTGACATGAAATTTGGTGCCAGCGCACACACACAAAGCCCCCCTGACACTGCCGCCCGCATGTGTTCCTCACCACAAATTAAGTGCTGCTGTAATTAATAAAGCCAACCCCAAGGGAGTAGACATTAATTAATTCCACTGGATTGGAGTCCAAATCTCAAGGAGAATATGGTTTAGGTTAGAAAGGCTCCCAGAATCCTCCTGAGTGTTGTTGGATTTGAGTGAAAGTATGTTTTTTTTTGTTTTTTTTTTGTTTTTAAATGTACTTAATGACAAAACTCAAATTGCAAAGTGTTGCACAGTAAACATGTACATTGGATACAGTTGTGTTACATACGTCTAATACTGTACATTAGCCTGTGTGCCGACGGATTGGTTTGTTGTTAATGCAGCCAACCACAATGTTGTTTTACTGAAGGTACACTAGTGAACAGGCTCACAGCATGAATCAAACGGAGTTGGAATCAAATGGAGAGCTGTAATGTTCAGTAGAGCACATCGTCTGGTCGGCTCCACTCCTTACAGTTAACAAAACACTGCACTGCAGTTAGTCTGCCAGAGCAGAGATGTCAAAATAATTTGTTGCCTCATTTTAGAGCAGCGTGCACTCTGACCACATTTAGTTTCCAACATTGTTGTTTTCATTGCTGGATTCATTGGTGGCCTTAAAAATGTACACAGAATGCTCACATACACGTTGCGCTGTAGTTGCAAAGTTCCTGCTGTTGCTTGATGAGGAATGAGAAAGGGAGGCTTCTTACTATAATAAGATTATTCCCAGACATTTATATATTCCCTCAATTTTGTTTCTGGCTTTCTTGGTTTTCCCCTTCATTGAAATTTCTCTTAAAACATTTTGGCAAAACGTCCTCAGTGTAATATCTTTTATTTGTTATAACCCCATTTAAATATAATTACTTTTTTGGTATCAAATATGTTTAGTATGTTTTATAAGAGCATAATGATCCAAACATTTTGTGTGTTTCAGACTTCGTTGTCCGCTTGAGACAGTTAGTGAAAAACAACTGCTAACTACAGTAACTAGTCACATTTCAGGTTTTACTACAGTGTGTTTAATCAGAATATACATGGTATTATTTTAGTGGTAAATTTTATTCTTAACAGTAAGTTTCTAATGGATCTTACATGTATGTAATACCAAAATGATTGATACTGATGAGTGAAGGGACTGACTTTTCACTTAACATGCACAACACAACTGGATATAGAACAGCAGCATATATTGAGATCTAAATCGCATGCATGCAGTAGCTTTCTTTTTGCCCGTAAAGAATTACAGCTAGTATAACATCTGTCACTTGTAAGGAAAGGAAAGTGAGCACAAAACTTTCAGTTAACAATAACTTAGAATTAATGCTAGTGCATGTATACTATTGTAAGGAGCAATAACAGTAAAGTGAGCAAAAACTAGCCCTTAATAAATAAGTAAAATAAATACTTCAATAATTTACTGAGGCAATTAATGATTGGCGCCATAGTGACAAGTGAAGAAAACATACTACCAAATTGTGCTAATAGTATGTTTAATTCATACTAGTGCTGTCAAACGATTTAAAATATTTAATCGCTATTAATCGCATTAATGTCATAGTTAACTCGCAATTAATCACGCATTTTTATCTATTCTAAATGTCCCTTGATTTCTTTTTGTCCCATTATTGTTTTTTTGTTAATGAATGTTCGTATGGTGAATGAATGAACAAAGCACAGCAACACAGTCTGACCAGGGCTGTGCCATTTGGGGAGGGTCCGCTCACTGATCCCCCTATATTTCTGAAAATCCTATAAGGTTGTGACCATTAGTGCTTTCTGATTACCCTGTGTTTTGTATTGAAATAAGAGTGTGTTGCTTGCAATGTATAACTATTATCAGACCAGCCCTCGCGGCCTCGAAACACTACCGGCCCACTGGGAAAAGTCCAGACTCTCCCAACTCCGCCTGTGGCCGGCTCGCATGCTTAAGCAAGTGTGTGCGGCGTGCCTGTACAAACTTTGCTAGGCCAAAAAGAACGTTAAACTTGCGATAAAAAAATGTACGCTGTTAAAATGGGTTTGCATTAACGGCGTTAATAACGCGTTTAACTGACAGCGCTAATTCATACAAAATCCAAAGTGTAGAAATGGAACAGAGGGCTTTACAGGGATTTATGTGCTGGAGTTTTTTCTGCAACTTTTACCAAGGTTTTTATACTTTGGTTTTTGTACGATAATACAAACAAGATATAATATTGAGATGTTGTGTTAATTAGTGAACTGTAGAGGTTTTTTACACTGTGGCTGTGTTCGAAATCGCATACTAACGTACTGCATACTAACATACTGCACACTACACACATTACTTCAACTACTCAGCTAACCCTAACCCTACTAAATTAATGATGTAAGCATGCCATTACCAACAGACTTCTCACAATGAAGTATACTTAAGCAATACGTCTTCTCTGCAACACGACAGTATCGATCACAGCGTTACCGATCGGAGCTACTATTAAATGAAAATAGTTTATTTCAAATATTAAATCAACATTACCTCTTCCACTCAATTTCATATTTTAAGGCAATATTTAAATTATTAAATATTTCAAATGTGAGCACTCACACTTTTCCTCTTAACTGTACCTTGATGTCACTCGCCATCATTTGCCAACGGTTAATTATTTAAACCGTCTGCCTTTGGAGCGATTGAGTATGTCCAGTAGGCTCACGTCTCATACTAAGAAATTGTTGCTAATCTGTTATAGATCCAGGCATTTCTTGCGTACACAAAATCCACAAACTATGCATGGGAAAGCACTACACACTCAAATTTACATCACACTAGGTTAATATGTGATTTCGATCACAGCCCATTTCCCCCTCTTTCCAGTCTTTGTGCTAAGCTAAGGTAACAGGCTCCGACTGTGTGGACATGAGAGTAGTATCATGTGTAAATGATCAGAGGACCTGCTATAATCACTGCTATCAACCTAACCACAACACCTCGGCTACAGTCCTTCCCGGCATCTGACCTTTCATACTCTAACACCTGCCAACTCATAAACAAACCCATCTTTAATCCAATCCTGGCGTCTGTACATTCACAGAACATGTTAACAATAGACTTTGTCAACACGATAATTTTTTCTCCAACAGCCACGTCCCTGAGGCTGAGGAGGGTAGTTTTGCAGAGGACGACTGGTAAGATGACTGGGTGTGAAATGGTGATCGTTTTTTAATCACTCCTCGCTTCTGTGATGTATTAGTGCTGCCTTGCCTTGTGAAAATTGTGACATTGAACACAATACCTCAATTTGTGTTTGTTGTTTTTGTGTGCGTTGAGTACACTTTGGACATGTTTTATGTGACTGTGGCTCTTAGTTCACTGTGTATATCTGTTTATGTGAAAGAACAGCTTTAAAAACAAACATATTACAGTTTATATATATATATATATATATATATGCTGGCAGTATTAGAGTTATTATTGAATTCTGAGTGGTTATGTTATGTGGCTTCCTACCAGCCTTTTTATGTTGTGTTGAGGCTGAAGCTGTGCAGCACATTCTCCTTTTCCCCAGTTAACATCAAATTAACTTGGTAACGAAGTGGTAGATTACACTCCCACTTATTCTCTCTCACATACACACACACACACACACACACACACACACACACACACACACACACACACACACACACACACACACACACACACACACACACACACAGAGTCCTAAGTTTGAGATCTGTTTGCTACAGTGTTGAGATCTGCAGTAACAGCATGGGTGTGTCTTATCCATTTTGCATGTGGGTTTGTCAATGCCTATTATGCCAAAATGTTGAATCTTGCTGTTTTAAGGAAGTTAGCAGCTTTCATGAAGGCATGTCTCTTTTTGCTGCTTTTTTTTTTCTCCCTGAAAAAAAACTTGAGTTTTTGAACTGGGTTTTTATTTCTACACCAAATAGGCTGGGATACAGGAACAAGGGGACAACAAAGTGTGTTTTGTTGCTTGGATTATATAAAACAAAAAAAACAAGACCAGTACTGGATTGGTCATCATCCTATGGCTAATTTTAATCAAAGTTTATCTCTGTCAAACGCTGCCATCTAGACACAGGTCAGTTATAACTGTATTACTTCCATGACAGCATGTGTGTCGGCAGGTTTGATCAAGAACCCGTTCCCGGCTATTGACTGTGAACAGCCAGCACCCTTGTTCCTATAGTGACAGGACCTCTGTGTGCTGGCAGATAATCAATAACTGACCGTCCCAGCCACACCCAGCCCCCGTGCCTTAGATTTTCATCAAGACAATTGACTTGGCGAACTATGCTACTGCTGCAGTAGAGAAAAGCTTTGGGCTTCCTTCTCTGTACAAGGGTTAGAAACAGTAATAATGTCTCCATAGATTTTCTATCAAAAGTACTGCAGTTTTTCAGTCTTTGTTGCGGAATAGGTTTTTACTTCACATATAAATGTATAAAGGTCTTGAAATTAAATCTAGATACAAACATGTAGGAATATGTTGCATGGATGTAACCTGCTGTAATCAGAAAACATACTGTATATTTTACAGTGTATGATACAAAACATCAAGCTTTTTAGTTGAAACATCCACCCTCTTTCTCAGTATGTGTTTACAATATGTATGTGGAGGGTTTAGAAATGCAGGCTTTGTTTGCCGATTTCTCCCAGACATATTTTAATAAAGCCTGCAAGTGTGATAAATTTCCCTAACCTCCAGTGCATCTATGTCTGTGTAACACAATATCGACTCCAGCCCTGCTGCTTGATGGCATCGCTGTGTTTTTCCTATTTGTGGTGCAGTAGATTGGAGTATTACTGGCCGGCTGGCTGTTTGGCTCTTAGGGATCCGAACGGTGTATCCTGTGGGATTTAGAAAGACTTATAGTTGCTAATGGCAGCCTCAGTAACATTTCTATCAAGCCCCAGTGCCACGGACAAAGCTGCTGTATATCTGATTTATAGGACTCTATTCGTCACACAGAATCATGGATCGATCCCCCCCCTGGAAGGTCGGCGACCGGGTGGTTGTTATAATACAAAATCACTGTTAGACAGGAGGGGGGAGGGGGCGGTAAATGAAAAGGTAAATGAAAAGGTCTTCTCTGCAATCCCAAATCCTGTTTTTCCAGTTCAGCATGGCTTTCTGTTGTTGACAGAAGATTGTATGAATTTTTCTTTTGCTATATTCCTGTATAAATATTAAATTATTTTGCATCTTGCCAGTTTACGAAAAACATTTCTGGTGCAAGTATGATTGACTAATTGTATTTACAGTAATTTATTAGGGCTTGGCTTTGATTAGTATATGAGTCATATGGTCTTTATTAGCTGCCAGAAATTCAGCCTGTCTGCTGCTGTGTCCCTGTAAGCAATTTCTCTTGCATTGTTTAATTCAAAAAGCATTTATTATTTATGGAAATGACTGAAGGTAATATGATATATATATATATATATATATATATATATATATATATATATATATATATATATATATATATAATATAAAAAGGGCATTGTGAAATGATAATCTGCTCCTCCATGTACAGTCACACTGTACATGACATTACTAATGCCCAGGGGGCTTGCATTTGCATTCTGCCTGCATTGCGGTTGGTATTTTTCTGTCAATACTGTTGGCACACAGCACTGGCTATGTCAGTACAATTGAGATCTGTTTTGTGGTGCCAGTCTTGGGGTGCATTGTTTTTTTTCTAGATCTGAAAAAATAAGTTGACTAATTGATTAGTTAATTTGTTTTTGTTTTTTGTGACAACTATTTCATAATTTTTCAAGCAGAAATGTGAAACATTTGCTGTTGGTACATAAACACTTTTGTCATGCTTATCACTGTCAGACGCTAGTAGAAAGATGTACTTATACTGTATGTAAACTCCTGCTGTCACAAGCATTGATGATGCAAATGAATTAAATGTTACTCCAGTGTCCCAACAACATCCTCTAGTTGGCTGTAAGTGCTATCAAGTATTCCAGTGTGTTCTGTTTTTTTGACTTCTCTGTCTCTTCTTTCCAGCCACAGCACACACTCATCAGAGGAGGAGGGATTTAATGACCTGAGCTTACTGGAAAACCTCCAAAGTAATCACGTAAGTAATGTCAGGGTTCCCTGCCACCCGCCTGCAGTGATAGCTGCTGTTTAGGACAAAACTAAGAAGGATTTTTAATCTAATTGTGTGTGGTTGTATAAGGTCTTTTTGCCATTTTATGTGGACCTTAGTGATGTGGTGGGCTTGTGTTTATGTTCTTATGTGTGTGTATGGGTCTTAAAAATGGTGAAAATGCTGTGATGTTTCATGGTAAGATGACCAGTTTTGACAGACACGTTGACTATATTCTCTTTAATATCAGTTTGATTAAAATCCTGCTGAGGGGTGGCTTATTATTTCTTTACAGGCAGGCAAATAACTTAATTAGCTTATTCTGTCAGGATAAAAACCTGCTTATTTGCTTCATCACTGTGGGGAACTGTACTGCTGTAGAGTGATTTGCTTTTAATTTATGGATATCCTATGAAGGGCCCAGAAAGAAAATCAAATATTTAGCAGTTGTGCCTGTGTCTCAAAATATAGACATGCATTTGATTTGTCACAGGATTTTAGATGGAGCAGTTAAGGCCACCTGTGGTAATGAAATGGGTAAAAACTTTGATTGATTGGTTGGTTGAGTCACTCAGCTGCAGAACAGCATGGGGGAGGCAGAATGTCACATCTAATTACGTACAGTAGCACCGCCCACGGAAAGTAGTAATCCCACTGTGATGTTTGCTTTGTTATGACAGCAGAATCTCTCTACACATTGAGTTTGTCTAGGATCTGCTTTTGTTTCATATTGATAGCCCCGCGCCCTCTGCTAATTATAGTGCACGACCAACCACTGTTTAGAAACCCCAGTCTCTCTAAATCTCTGGTAAAGATTTAGCTTATGATTTATCTGTTGTTTTGTAGGTGTACTAATGAGTTGTTAATGGTGGATGTCTTAATATTTTAGCACTTTTGTGAGTCATAGTTTTTCCTTCTCCTAGTCACCTTCTATTATATAACAAGACTCCGGTCACGATGCTGTCATGTATTTTGAGTTTTGAAATTGAATGCACACGATCTCTCAATAGTGGCACTGCTATTAAAGGAATATTTAGACGTTTTGGGAAATATTGTCTCTTTGCCGACAATTAGATGATATAAAAGCTGGAGCCAGCAGCCGCTTAGCTGTACCAAAAAAGGTATCAAAATCCACCTTCCAGCACCTCAAAAGCTCACCAATTAACATGTTATGTCTTGTTTGTTTAATCTGTACAAAACTAAAATGTAAAAAGTGTCAAAACGGCATGTTGGGGTTTTACCAGACTTTTTTTTTTCCTGGAGTATTTCTTTGTGCAGGGACTTCCTCAGCTAATTGCGGTGATGACAAGACTCCAGGAAGCCACTAGCTAGCTACTTCCCCCTGTTTCCAGTATTTATGCTAAGCTAGACTAATTGGCTGCTGGCTACAGCTTCATATTTACAGCACAGACATGAGGGGGTTATTGTTCTTCTCATTTATCTCTGAGCACAAAAGCAACAAGCTTATTTTCCTATATCTACGCCAAAAACTGATTGCTGTCTACCCTACATGCAAGTGACGAAATGAATCGTACACAAACACGTTAGATGAACGCCCAGGCTCTTGTGCTCTCCAGCACGTTGTTTTGTTGCCGGCCTGCTTCCCCCACATCGCTACCTGGATGTTAGACAGCTAGACGAAAAAAGGGGGACTCGTCGAATCTCTAGATGAGCTGCAGCCGCGCCGCGCCTGATTGAACCGCGCTTATAGTTAGCTAAAGATGTGGGGAAAAAATACTGGGAACCAATAATTTATTTGACCCCTTATGTTCTCACATCTCACCTTGTCCGTATGGCCATCAGGATGCTTCTTACTTAAACATTTCTAATCCTTAACATTAACAACACTTTTGGGTCGCTGCAGGCTATTTGTAGGAGTAGTGTTGATACAGTGTTGCGGGGGATGGCAGACTAAAGGAGAGGGGAATTAAAAGTGCTGACAAAAACAAGCATCCCCTCTGGTGCTTTTCATGTTCTCTTGAGTCACTGGACATGTTCTCTGCCCGCAGAGCTTCAGCAGCCGTCGTGGGTGCTCTGCTAAATTTTCTCTTTCACCCTTCAACCTTTTCCACACTGGCCATGTCTGAAGTGATGAGTGTCCGTCACTGTTGTCATGACTCATATTAACCAGGAGTCAGTGGGAGTGATAGCTGGCAGCACATATATTAGCTGTCACTTCTAATTGTGCCATCAGAGCAAAGCTCACAACTTGCCCTGTACTCTCTGCCTAGGTTACCACTACCCTGGATAGCAAACACATGTTTGACTTCTGTGCTTGTGGGGACAGTCATTGACATAATTCATTCCGTAGACCATAACCCTAACCTTAACGTAACCCTTTTTTTTTCCCCGAGGTCCAAAAAACTGCCTCGGGACACACTGAGGCGACAACGACTTGAGAAACGTAATACATCTCCATAGCAGCAGGCGGCGCTACTCTGTATTGTTGCCCAAGAAATGAAAACCGGCAGCTGATTGGACGAACATGTCACATGGGTTTGTTTTCTCCGGAAATTCAAAGCCAGGCTGTCATGGCGGCCGTTCAGAATACGATCTCATATTGTACTAAAATAGTTCACTAAAACATGTTTGTGAAAACATTTTAAGCGAGAAATGGGCCGTGCAGTTGCTGAATCTGTCTTCATTTCAGCTCAACAAAGGTCAGTTTAAAAGATTTTCGTCAGATTTTGAGAGACTCTAGTCACCTCGTTCCGCTCCCCATTTCCGGGTGAATCCCGACTGCCCTGCCGGCGACTGAACATGTCAGGTCGGCCAAAATGAATGCCGACAGCCCCCCAGACTGACGACGGCACGGGACACACCGAACTGATTCGAGTCACTGACCTTGCCAGACTGTCCAACGGCCGATTTTCGGTCTAGTGTGTCCACACCTTAAGTGTAACAGGCAAATAGCAGAGACTCCCAAAAATGTTGAACTATATGCCTTACCCCATCCCTTACCGTAGATTTAACCAAAACTTATTTCTAACCTAATCAGCCACTTGAAGAGGTGAGGACTGGCCAAAATGTTGGCATTTTCAAAAAATGTCCCCACACTCAGTGTCTTAAACTCAACTGGCGCCTCACAAAAATAGAAATATAAGAGCCCCCACACACACGTACTGACATGTCCTTCAGAGGATACCTGTCAACCCAGACCAGATTAGCATGCTGCTAGGAGGCAGAGGGGACTCTCACAGCCACCTGGACTTTAATAGACTCTGTGTACTTTCATTTACAAAAGGCCCTTTGATTTGCCCTCCCCTCTCCATTCATTTTCTCTTTGTTCCCTGTTAGAGATCTCTCATCAGAGTTGCCATGGCCAACAGAAAGAGGAAATTTAACAATACCGTGTGTGTATACAGCTTATGGTTTGAGAAGTGAACAGGAGAAGAGCAGATGTTTTTTTGAGTAATAATAAGCTGTCAACCATGCATAGCATGGCATATATTTGTCACATCTGCTGTAGAGCTTCTGTGTCACTGTAGGTTCATTGCTTATTCTGCTATTGAATTCCTTTTTAACAACCATCATAGCCTGATTACTGTTTGCTGTATGATTCAGGCCTGGCATAGCCCTGGAGGTAGTTGATATCTCTGCCTCACTGACTAGAGGCTGGTGGTCCTGCAGCTTCAGACCGGAGCCTCAGCAGATGCCTGTCCGAGTCTATCCCTCGGCTAGTTAGTCATATGTTTCCCCTCATTAATGTAAAATGCCCTCAGTGTATAGGTTAGGCCTTTTTTCATTAACTGAAGCAAGTTTATGTTGCGCATCTACATGCTTGAGCAAATGTCAGTCTGTGGGATCCTACTGTCTCGTTACAACCAGTCATTAGTCGGGCCCAACCGGACTGGTGAATACTGGAGCCAAATGTGTTTCAGAAAACTGACAAACTAGACGGTGGCTTCGAACAACAAAATGTGGAGTTAATGGATTTAGACAGACTCCTTGTTTTATTTATTTATTTTTTACTCCTGAATGTCACAGTAACATATTTGTACCAGAGAGGTGAGGTTTTAAGTCAATCATTTCAGTTTTGGGGTCAAGATTGGCATGGAGAATGTATTCATGCACTTTTAAAAAAAAAAAACAGTAAAAATGAAAAGTCATTTTTACTGAATTATGAAATTGATAAGTGGTCCCAGGCCTCTTAGGTTGTGTTTATGGAAAAGTGAAATATTCACTCTCAATCTGTTTTTTGTGATTCCCTCTCTTTTCTGCTAATATAAAATATTGATTTGTGGTACACAATTTGTAGTTGATATTTTCTGAAAGGTTGTCAGTGTGGATACAAACCACACCAAACTATTCAGTGCATCTTCCCAGCCTGATGGACAACACTAATGATGACATGGCATGTATAATGGTCAGAGACCAAACAGCTAGCTTTACATTTCATGCATTTGTGGTTTGGGTCTCTGCAACACTAAATGGAGATGGTAGTCAATCAAGCAAGTCAAACAGTGTTTAGCTAAACAGTATTTCCAAACAACTCTTCTTAATGTTTGATTTGTAGCCTATTTGCTGTACTAGATGGGTTGCATACCTTGTGCAACAAAAAGGTTTCAACAAATGCTACATATCACCGTTCACCCAAATCTACAGTACATAAATGTATGAAGAGAAGTTGTCCGTAAACATGGCTGCCCGCAACACATGTAACTGTTGTAGCAGGTTGTGTGTGTCTCACACATTTACATCAGAGTCTGTCAAACTGTACAGTATCATCAATGTCTTTCTAGTTGTTCTGTTTTTAATTAAAGAACATTTAAAGTCAAAGTGCCCTTTCTACTTCCTGTAGCCTACAGCTGCTGTCATCCTGGACTTTATGACCATGATGGCCATCTGTCACACTGCAGTCCCTGAGCGCACGGATGGAAAAATCACCTACCAGGCTGCATCTCCAGGTAGATGACACTTTCATCAACACAGCTTGTGGAAATTATACAGCTTTTGCATTTACAGTATGCTGCTCTGGTATTATCCTATTATAATTTGGGAACCTTTTTATTGCCCATACTTTGTTTATTGTCTGGGGGCTCCAAAGAGAAAAACAAAAAAACCTAAATAAAATCCGGATAAGAAACAAGTAGACCTTCTTGACTGTTGAGGTGTTCACGATCAAGACTTAAGTATTTTGGAATGTAGGAGCTAATCAGGTTTACATTTTTAGATTCAAAGCACATATCAAAAGGGCTTGTAACTTGCAAACTTGCACGTATAACTTTGGGATACTGCACATTATCCACATGTTGTATAGTTGTTTGGTCACTGTCAGACCAGTTCCAAACATGACAACCTGTGCTACCTATAGGGAAGGAAAATAATAGTATCAGTCTAGACATGGAGATTTAGAAATGATAGATTTAGCAATTTCTACCATTTGTAGTCATTATTACAGCTGAAATGGCCGTAGTCACCTGTCAAGAGCTAACTATTTTACCAATAAAATACAGATAAATAAATTATTTCAATGATACCCAATATTATTCTACAGATATTTAGCACAACAATCAAGTTAGGACCCCGCCCTCTTCTAATCGATGGCCATAATGACTCAATGTGGGTTCAGCATTCATTCTTGTATGTAGAGAAAAATAATTCTGCAAGTAAGAAAACTCTTTAATTTTGCAGGCTTACACTGTGTAAAGTGTTAAGCTTAAGCACATGAGCACTGAATGCAGCTTAAAAGAAGAAACAAAACTTAGAACTTGCAACACTCATTGCCTTTTGGTGGCACAAGTATCAATTTGTAGAAACGGTTACTTTCCTTTCCTGCAGATTGTGCTCAGCGGCACGTTTATCTTCCAAACTTACTTTTCTTGCTGCCCTGCGGCACAAGTCAAACAGAAACTGCAGGTCTAAGACATTGTGAGACTTAAATTGCTGGTGGTGCAGCTCTGCAGCTCTATGTGATCCTGGTTCCATGTGCTTTCCATTAATGATGCTGTGTCCTTGATGTGTTTTTTGTTGTTGAGATATTGAATTTTTCATCTAGTGGCCTATGTGTCTTTGCAAATGGAATACATCACTACAGCCTCCAGGTAGCAGTATTTCATAAAGACATTTATATAATCATCAGTGCAGGAGAGAGCCAGGAATCATATTAGAAAATCAAATATCCTGTTTACAGAATGCATGGTGTATGTCACTGTGATTCTTTGAGCCTGACTTTGATCCCTCAGTCTCTCACATTCCCAGCAGTGATGAGACACCTGCCACTCAAGAAAACATGCCATTAAATGTGATTATTTTTAAATCCACAAAAACACTCCCATTGGAGGAGGGGAAGTGAACTAATACTCTCAGAAAATGTGGTGTAGTCACAGTGGTTGCCCCTAACAGTACTACTATGTAAATCTCCTGAAAATAAGGGCCGTCCTAATGAATGTTTAAAAATGTCACTATGCTTAAAGGTTTAAATCTGCGATTCAAATGTAAACAAAGAAGTAGCTCTCATGGGGAAAAACAAAACAAGAAAACAATGCAAACCTTGTGTTATTGTCAAATCAATTGACAAGCCATTCAATATATTATTAGTGTTATTATATTATAACACTGGGGGGGGGGTTAAGAGGAGCAGGGAATAGCTGCAAAGAGGACGGTAGTTAAGTGAACTGTAAAAAACTAGTGTAGAGCT
Organism: Perca flavescens; assembly: GCF_004354835.1. Classification (NCBI taxonomy): domain Eukaryota; kingdom Metazoa; phylum Chordata; class Actinopteri; order Perciformes; family Percidae; genus Perca; species Perca flavescens. Next base: position 12,432,302 of record NC_041340.1, read on the forward strand.
TTTCCTCGTCCTGCAGCATCCTCATGCAAGCTGTAGCATCAGCTACCTGGTTCACAGCTTTCAATCACTGTGCTCATTGTTGAATTTTTTCAAAAATAAACTTGTTTTATGTACGAAATGTGAACATGGCTCTTATCAGGATTGTAACGTTCAAATGCCAGGTTATCTTGAGACAGCACTGGTTTCTGTGTGTTTTTCTGTAACGTTTCGTGTTTCTATTTGCTTTCAAGATGAAGGAGCTCTGGTGAGAGCAGCACAGAACCTTGGCTTTGTGTTTTCTGGTAGAACCCCGGACAGCGTCATAGTGGAAATGGTAAGTTGGACATGACAACTTAAATGAAAGGCATGCAAGTTTGTACTGATGGGTAGATCCACTTACTCTTTAATATGAGTATCGTGATAGACCTCAAACAAGAAAAAAAGACTGACAAGATGTGACACACTGATAGATGTGTGATACTAACCACAAGGGTATTGGCTTAATCCAAGTGAAAAGGGTTTTTCTGTCATTAATGAATGAAACCAATTGTAATTTCTTCACCAGTTCATAAGCTGTGGAATATCTCACCTTTTCCCATGTAGCCACAGACATAAAAGACTAATGTGTAATGAGGAGAGACAAAACATGCTGATGTTCCATGCTTAACAACAGGATATTACTTTCATGCTACAGTGGGTTTAAGGTTATTTATTAAAGGAATAGTTTAAAAGTTTGGCAAATAGGCTTCTTTGCTTTTATTACCGAGAGTCAGACGATAAGATTGATGCTACGCTCATGTCTGTGTAACTATGAAGCTACAACCAGCAGCTGGTTTGCTTAGCGTAGCATAAAGACTGGAAACAGGGGGAAACACCTGGCCAAGAAATAGTCCGGCACATAACCCCCCAGTAAAATAGTGAATTGGTGTATATAAAGAAATGGAGAAAATAAAATAAAGAAGTAATACGAGGTCTATATAAGAAAATTTAAATAAGAATAGGATAGAAAAAAACAAACAGAAAAGTGACCATGGTGTGGTTAAAGTGACAGTAGTGTGATTTTGTAGCAAAGTCATACATATATACTCTGAAGACATGAGAGTGAATAATGTTGAACTATTCCTTTAACCATACTGCACATCCCAATAATTTTTTTTAGGTTGTAGTGTATCTCTAGACTATCTCTAGGCAGTTACTTATATAATTCACTATTTTTTTTTATTTTGCTCAGATGTTCCATTACAGACCTTGAACTAAAACCAATATGCATAACGGCAAAGATAACTCAGCCTTTTGTATTCTTATGGGCCACAGAAATGGAAAATGACGAACATTACATGTTCCCTTAATCGGCTGACCTGAAGAGGCGGAGGCAGAAAGGCCAAAACCATTTTCAAATAATTTTTTCTTCTGCTGAGAACATCTTGTCTCCAAGACGTTTGTCCAATTTCTTAACCTTTATTAGGCCTCCTTAAGCTCTCAGCATCTATTTAATCGCTCTGTCTTGTACCTTGCGGTCTCTACAATTAAGGAAGTTAATTGAATTTCACCTTGTTATTCTCCCTCCATCAGCTCAGTGCAGGCAACCGATAAACACATTTAATGTGCTATTAAGGCTGATTTGAGTAGGGTGGCTTGTGCTACTTGAGATAAGTTGTCTCAGAAGAAGACTGAGTTTGAGATATGTCCTTTGGAGTGTGTTAATTTGTGTCTTTGGATTTAGCCTGGAACAGAGGAGAGATACGAACTACTTCATGTGCTGGAGTTTACAAGGTAAACTACAGATTATTAATACATTATACTCTTCATTAGTTATTATTTGTACAACTGCCGTACACTGTTATTTGTTGTCCATTGGTGTACATGCTTATTGTATTTGCTTTATGAAACTACAAATAATTGTATGGTGTCAGAGTTTATCATCTTCCTTTTGCCCTAATGATTTGTACTAATTAATTGTGTGACCTAGGTGTGATATCTTGTTACCAACTCTGTGATTTCTATTTTCAGGAGGCTTGTGCTAGCTTAAACCGTACTTGATAATTTGCTATAGTGGCTGTAACACCTTTTATAATGGGAATTATCTTATTTGCTTTCTCCCCTTATTCCACCTTTGTCTCTCTTTCTTGCCTTTTTCTCTCACAGCACGAGGAAGAGGATGTCGGTCATCATGCGCACCCCATCTGGGAAGATCCGCCTCTACTGCAAAGGAGCTGTGAGTGTCTGTCTCTCTCCATGGCAACGCATGACAGCCCATCACTTTCATCATCACACACACACACACACACACACACTAGTGTTGAACACTCTTCTCCCATTATTGCCGCTCCCTCTTATCAGGAAATCTTTTCAATGAGCAGCAGCATAAAGCAAGATCACCATATTTCACACATGGGTATCTCTGCAAAATAAAGGTTATACAAATGCATTCAGTATGGGTTTTTTATTCGCTTGGTTTTAATGTGTATTTTTGTTTGGCACAATTTTTATTTTATGATATCAACAAGGACAATGCTAAATGCATAAAAAGTAATTACTATTACTTATGTTTAATTTTTGTTTGATGCTAAACCCTTTAATGAATTGATGGTTTTTTTATGTTATTAAAAGACATTACTCACAGAATAATTTATCCATTACAGGATCCAGATTTATTTGTTGTGAATTAATTCATTCCCCTGTAACTGCCTTTTAAAAGATTATTTCAGAACAAAAAGATTTTGGGGCAAACTTGAGTAGAAAGTGAAAGGGCTACAGAAACTGCTATATTCAACCCGATAACACTCATTTGTGCAGTAGCCCAAGTCCAGGAAGTTCCTTTCATTCCACTCTGGGTGTCAATAACCAATCAGTGTTTGTTTACCTTCAGGACACAGTGATCTATGACCGCCTGGCAGACAGCTCTAGGTACAAAGAGATCACATTGAAGCACTTGGAACAGTTTGCCACTGAGGGTGAGTGGACAAACATCGCCCCCTGTCTGCCAGTCAGACATCTCTTAGGATGCTTCTAATGTACACTGTATGCTCCCCACATTTCTGTCTGGTCATTATCACCACTTGATCATCAGCTGCAACAGAATAAGTAGTTTTCTTTTCCTTAGACTTTATCCTCATTTCTCATTACCTGATAAACATTAAATCTTAATATGAGTATGCTGAAGCATTGTTAATCTAACGCAGTGATGCTGAAAGAAACTGCATCAGAGACTCTCCCTTTTGTTCTGTGTTCATACTGCCCCCTTGTGAGACACCAGCAAAATGATGTCATTGGGAATATTTGATGCAGGCTAAATATAGCATTCAGGATAGATTGTGAAGATCTTCAGTCACTGTAACTTGGAGAGGCCTGAATAAAATATAACTTCCTTTATCACGCTGACAAGAAGAATGAACTATTATTAACTACATATTTGATCTTTCCTAAATGTTATTTGCATTGAACAGAGAATCTATAATGCTCAATTCTATTCAGATATTTGGACTTTCAACCACAAACACAATCACTGATACAATACACTGCACAGATAATATCTGCATGTTATTTAAATCCAGGTAAAACTGTGTCAGAATTTGTATTTATCCTGCTTGGAATACAAGGCATATATAAAGCAAGTGCCTAGATGGGTGGGATTTGCTGCATTAGCGTAGTATCAGGTAAGTAATTATCTTAGCTGTTGGGAGAATAAATGATATCAGAGTGTGCATAGACGACTAATTGCCATCTGTTATACCTGGCAAGATGTTGATAAGTCAAAAATAATATAAAATGCCATAAGATGTCAAAATGGCAAGAAAAAGTATAGAAAAGCTCAAGAAGTCATGTGAAATGGTAAGAAGTGTGGATGTTTTGACCCAAGTGTTGTGATGCTGCTTTCCTCTTCCAGGCCTGCGCACTCTGTGCTTTGCAGCGACAGACGTCAGTGAGTCGTCCTATCAGCAGTGGCTGGAGATCTACCGCAGAGCCTGCACCTCCCTGCAGAACAGATCCCTGAAACTGGAGGAGAGCTACGAACTGATAGAAAAGGTTTGCAAAGTGAACAACTGATATGTTTGTGTGTTATCAGTTCCTGACGCCATGACTTCCTGTTATGTTTCCTTAACTAGTCCCGCCATTACACATTTCATTGTGAAATGGAAGTGGGAGGCTTATGGGGTCAGTGCAGTCACACCTGGAAAGGTTAAAGCATGGTGTGTTTTTGTGAGAGAGATTCAAGGGTTCACCAGCAGGTAGAATTGGTTTTCTGTGAGGTGGGTCTATGTGGAAGCGCTAGTCAAACACAGGAAGCCACGGTCGTAAATCAGCCACTTGGCACGTTCTTCATGGCTACCCAAAACAAATGGAGGCGATCAATCATGAAATAAACATAAAAGCTTTCCGAGAGGAAAATTTAATGTACATTGCTTAATGGGCAGAGTGTGGCACTGATGCTGCCAGGGTTTGGGGTTTATTTCTCCTCAGGGCCACCCATATTTTGAAATGCACACGATGACACCACATGGGGGCACAGTGGAGTTGCAGTAAAATTTAAAACACTGAGACATTCCAACACCGTGTGAAATCAGTCATCAGAAGTTACTGCTTCATCATCTCACAAACTAAATGCTACATGTGCATATAATTCAGCCTTGATAGGAAAAAAGTGAACTTTTTCCTTACTATTCCTTTATTATTTTTTGTATTGAGAGGATGTTGTACATCTTTGAAACATAATCCTCACTCATTATTATTCTCTTTGATTGTTTTCCATTACATTACTTTTACGGTACTGTGCTTTTGAAAATAGTTAATTGGTAGAATTGTATAATTTGCTGAATCATTCCTCGAGCTTCCTACCCTCATATAACAGTAAACTGCTTCAGTCTTTGAAGGAAACCTTTATCATTAATTTTACTGATTAGTTTAAGCTTAAATTGATTATTTATGGACTACTTGTACTTTAGCTTAGCCAGGACATAATTTTCCAGGAAGACAATCATGAGGCCAGTGTTCAATGCAACAAATAGAAACTGCCAGTCTTGTGGTCTCCCACGCTGCAGTTTGCAAAGTTAAAACTTCTGTTCTTTAACATAAGGATCAGAGTAGGAAAGTGCTGACTCTCCACAGCGACTGGTGAATTCAGAAGTGTACAGTCCCTTAGATTATGGTTAATTCACTAACACGAGACAGCATCTACCAGCGTTTGGCTATTCACTGTTGTTATGGTCCCACCCTAGCTTAGGGGTTGAAATCCTGATCCAAGTTCTTGTATCATAATCCACATAATGCCTTTAACAAAAACCACAGGACCATAAGAACAATTCACATCAAACAGGCAAATGAGGACTCATCAGCTATAGTCATGTTCTTCCCCAGGCACAGTTTTCTGTGCTGCGTGGTTTAAAATGATCGGAGAGGACAGAGCTACAGATGTATAGGCAGCAGGTCTCCGGTCACAACTTAAAGAGCTTCCCCTGCCTTTCCTCTTCTGCTGGCTCCTGTCTTCCCTCTACCCCTGGGTCTTGTCAAATCTTTGGCCCCGTGATGGGCCCATATGAGCCCACAACCAACCCCAAAGAACCACCAAGGTTTCTGGGAAAAACACCAACAGTATTTTGTGGGTGTTTTTGTGTGGGAGAGATCGTGTTTGCAGATGCACACAGAGGCACAGTAACTGATCCAAAAACCTCTTAAGCCTGTCATGGTTTTTTTCTGGGTGATAAACAAGAGCAGCTGATGAAGGGAAAAATACGACTGAGTGAGTGAGTGAGTGACACAATCCCGGCTCACATGTTTCTCTGACACATGACGTTTTAAAGGCCTTCCTCTGTTATGACCACCACTTACTGGCTTTTTTTTTTTTTTTTTTTTTTAAATACTTTTTTTTTTTTTTTTTTTTCTGTCTTTTACTCATTTCTGGTGTAGAACCTCCAGCTCCTGGGGGCCACAGCGATAGAGGACAAGCTCCAGGATAAGGTGCCCGAGACCATTGAGACTCTAATGAAGGCGGACATCAAGATCTGGATCCTGACAGGGGACAAACAGGAAACGGCCATTAACATTGGTAAGAGCCAGACGCACATCCATAAAGTTGGGAGACTCCCAAGATATCTGGACTTTTATTCTCTAGTATAGGTCAAGGTACAAAAACACTGGATCCTATATTTCCCATAATACAACTCAATTGCATAATCATTAGACCCCTCCTGCCTCCTAAATGCCCACTTCTTTCAAACCCCACATCTCCAGCTGGTAATGCAGGCTTTCTGTTAAACCATTAAATCTCAAAGCTAAACCGAGATTTAGTCCTTGTGGTCAATTAACTGAACTTCATGTGTCAAATTGGTAGAGTGCCCCTTTAATGTAGAGAGGTGCCCCTAAAATGTTAAATAATTTACAATAAAAACTGTTGCATCCACATACTCCAATTCATATTTGTGCAGCATGCCCTGCTTGTGCACTTGGTCTCAAACCAAATGGAAAGTCACTGGTGAACCTGGTCTGTGTTGTGATAGATTGCTCCACTCAGTCCCGGGGTCATTCTTCACCCAGCAAGACAAACTACTGACTGACTGAATGCTTCTCTGTCACACATATCTAGCAAAAGCATCTGTCGTAGAATGCTAGATGATGTATGAGCACACTGCACTGACATGAAATAAATAACATGCATATGTACACAAGGAGGCAGCTCTCACGTATCTGGCTCCCCCAGAGGTTTTAGCCTCGCAGATGTTATCAGGAACGTGAATGACTAACTCTAGTCCACCAGTTCCAGTTCAGTTTCCTTAATTCGTACTGGTATCACAGCTCTTATATGTGGCCAACTACTACAAACGGATCTACCTTGAATGCAGCCAACATTTAAACACGGATTCCAGAAAAATAGATATGAAAAGTACCTCCCTTTGTGGCTATACCTACCACTGTGGCCTGACTGAATCAGCCCTTTGTGCCCACCGTACCCAGATGTGACGGAGCTCTGCAGAAGCATATGCTCACTGGAAGTATTTTTACAGGACCGCCGTTTGACTAAGTTGCTCTGTAAAATCTCTGCTCAATATTGACTTTGTTTTTTACTATTTTCCTCACTGAAAGACGATCCCCATTGCTAGGGTTAATGGTGCACATTTTGCCACATTTGACTGGTGAATCACATTTAGATTTTTCTATGTTTCGAGGTGGCCTGAACCACCCAAATGCCACTCTTGGCACAGGATATTGGGCAAAAATGCAATGTTTACTATTTTTTATTTTTTATTTATTCATTTATTTTTTTTTACAAATTATTGATTTTGAAGCACGGCAGATCTGATTGATCTGAAGCTGTAAAGACTGTTAATGTTTCTGTTTGTCTCTAATCCTGAACTATCATGACATATTGTAAAGTAACTACTCTGACACTGTGTGTCTGGCTGTCTGAGGAAAGAGCCATGTTTGCTCTGGGACATGCTCCCAGTGCTGTGAGTTGTTTGTTAAGGGGACTTAAACATACTGTACGTAATGAAGGGAAAGTACCCGCTCTTCAGCTAGTTGGGAAACACTACTTACTTTTATGAAGGTATTACAGATGAGAAGCACATAAACATTGCTGTGTTAAATTTGGCCACAGGGTGCATCATCAGCAGAGAGACACACAACCCCTTATCTTCTTTCACAAATATGCTTCCCACCTGCTTTCCCATGTGCAGTCAACACTGTTAAACTTTGCACCGCTGATCAAATATGAATCAAGATTTTGTTACTGCATTGCCTATTTCTCGCCTCAAATGTTTTCAGAAACACATGTTAGTGTACTGTTTAGCTGTAAAAAAGAGAGTGCAGCGAAACCCATTCTTTATGGTATAGTGACAGTTTGAGGAAATATGACAAGAAGTTGTTTTAAAAAAAATAAATAAAAGTTCCCTACTGAACCTTTTATTTGTTGCTGCAGTTGCAACATTTGAGATTACTGTGACTCGAGTGTCCCTACACATTCCTCAAGTCCTTTGGGAGCAGTGTTTAGTTCCGCTGAGATCGAGAAAGGCCAGGAATTCAACTTTCTCTGGTGAAATAAAAAAGGGCAGTTTGGCCACAGTCAAATGAGCTTAAGGTAAACACATTAAGCGGAAGGACTGTGGCAGGAACTAACAAGGGGGAAGGGAGTAGAGACAGTGTGGAGATGGGGAGACATTTTCCTCACATTGGCAAATTTTTTGACATTTGCACCTTTACACTTAAGAAAACAATCCGCCAGACCCAAACCCCAACACTGTTTTGGTTTTGACTCCGGAGGTGAAACCCTCTCATTTCCTCATGCAAGGCCCCCTCTGCATGTACTGTGTGCGCATTATTGTGTTCGACTGTGTGCTTTTGTGTGTTTTGTGCAATCTTATCTCCGTTTCACTCACCGACAATGCCACCCATGTATTCACAAAACATGGGCCTTGTGGTAACCTCTTTAAAGAAACTAAAATTTCTTTCCAGACAGAAGCAAAGTGTTGAAGCCCACAAATATTCATGTGGTTATGCCACAGACGGCAGCCCTTTCATACGGCCACGGTTTTCAACTGAAGGCTTCAGTCTTTGGTTCATGAAACATTTTTGTTTTCCCCAATGGGAGGCTCCCTCTACCACCTTGCTGGTGACCCTGAGCATCTGTCCCAGCCAAGAGCTGAGGGGAACGCTCCCCAGGGAGCCATGTTGGCTAACTCCAAGTTGTACTGCCTATTAAAACAGGAAACTGACAAACTCTTATAAACCAAACTCATTAGTCATGTCCCGAGACACTGGCTCTGAGCTGCAACATTTTAATTGGCGTCCCTTAAAATGTTTTGCTACAAAATGTGGTGTCCCTTATTTAATTAATTTAGTTTTCTTCTTTTTTTATTTTTTGTTTTATCTATTTAATCTGTGTGTGTGTGTGTGTGTGTGTGGAAGTGTGTGGATATGTGTTTGAGCCCCAATAAGATCAGTTGGAAAACTAAAGGGGGGGATATTAAATCTAAGGTACACTACAATTTCCTGCCTACATACGTGCGTACTTTCCAGTCTTTTTAAGTCTTCTAAATGTGTTTTATGAAACATAATATAATCTTCTTGTTTTTCTGTTTTATCATAGGACATTCCTGCAAACTACTGACCAAGAACATGGGCATGCTTGTGATCAATGAAGACACTCTTGATGTGAGTATTTAGCATTCTGTACATCCTCAAGTTAACGTCCCTGCATACAGAAGCGAAAACCTCACCAAAACACATAAAGATCATCATTGCTTTACAAAATATTGTATTGAGACTCTTGCTTCTTCTAATCTATACATAACTTTTTTTTTTTTTTTTGATCAGTCATTCAATTTATTCCTAATTTAATTTATCTATTACAAAATAACCTAATTGCCATTTTCCTCATGCATCTTCCAGCATTTTCAAAACAGCTGACTTAATACAAACCCGCTATTGATCAATCTATGTCTGTTTGATACATGAGCAAGGATGCATCAGAGGTCAAGACTAACAATGACTCGATACAAATGTCATTTACGATTGATTTATGATATTGTTTTGGCAGCTTGTAATCCAAATTTGAAACGTTATACTAAATTGATAAAACATTTGGCACCTATAATATATACAGTAGTTTTAGTTGTTCAGGAGTTGTGATCTTGAGGGTAAAATCATGACATCATTAGTAGGTCCTTAAGTAAAATAATCCCCTGATCTCATCACCCAATCCCTGTGAAAAAAGCTGTCTCGACCTGAAAGGATGAGGCCACAGGGAGCCTTCCACACACACAGCCAACACACATTCCAAATCTGCCTTTAACATCTTTAAGACACCCAGCAGAGAAGTCTGTTGACCCCCCGGCAGGAGAGCCTTGTCTGTTGTTTCTGAGATTGAAAAGGGCAAGTCCCTGCACTTCCGAGCAGGAGTAAGCTAAACAGAGGAGCCGCAGATGGAGGAGAAACTCGACTGGGTTTAGTTTGTCGGACAACGGGGGAATGGTGAGAAGAAGTGGGGAAGGGACGGGAAGAAGCAGGAGGGCGTTTGGGGGTGATGACGGACGGCCTTCACTCTGTCAGCCAGTCGTTAAGCGTGATAAATGAAGCTGAGGTAGAAATGTGGGGTCGGTGCATTCATAAAGCATGCGAACCAGCGCTTTGAAATGTCAGCTCTCATTCTCCTGTGGTTGAACAGATGCTTACATAAGGCAGTTTGTTAAAGTGCAAAGGGAGAAACCTCTCCACCAAGACTGAGGAGGCCCAGTGAACAGAGGACCGGGCAGCAGGGCTGGTAATTCTGAGTGCTCTTGTGCTGTGAAAGAGAGTAATTGGAGCATGTCTTTCCTCTTTTGCTGTGTTTAGAAATTATTATTAAAGGGAGGACAAAGTTTTAGACATCCTCTCTACTAAATCTTACTAGAACTGAAATTCCCGGATGCATTATTATGTCATTTTGAACAGCCTGGTCTTCCAGTCAGCGTGTTTAATCATTCGAAGAGCTAACCACACATATTAAGCATTAGTATCTTAATCTTAAATGAAGTACAGTCACAGATACATTATTATTATTATTTTCATTTTTCTGTGTAAAAGAGAAAAACACTCAATAAAAAAATTAAACGTTCCCTTTGAGGGTGGCTTCAAGTCTGAGACAGATGATGACATTACATCCATACAAATGTCCAGATTCCACATTGTGAGTGTCACGTCCTGTTGGCTGTATCACTCAAGAGCTATATCAACAATAGAGCTCAGTCTTTATGGGAAGCTCTTGTGGATTTCTGAATGGACAGCACAAACCCATTCCAAAGCCAAACACTAGCTAGTCACATAGGCTAAACTGGTCATTATAGCCATAACAAAGAGGCTTTAGGAGGAGACATGTAGCATTAGTGCTAAAATTCCTCCATGGAAATTAGGGGGGAAATGGCTGCCCTACTTGACGAAATGGCAAACTTTGCTTATCACACACGTGATGAATAGATTGTGTCCCAAACAAATTGAATTCTTTCTCATACATATGCTATACTGGCTTATGCAAAGCACACACACACATGCACTTACACTTTGAGATGTCATCTAAAATCACTCTGTTAACTGACTGGGATTGAAAGGATTTAATTTTTTCCTCTGGTGGAATATAGATATCACAACCTAACCTGTGCTTCTCACTCTCTCTCCCTCTCTCTCACACACACACACACACTCTCTCACACACACACACGCACACACACACACACGCACACACACAAACCTGCCCACTGCTCACCATCTCTTGCTGTTTTACAGACCCCATCAGGGATGGTTAAGTCCTCGCAGCTGCTTTCTGCTTGTATCCTCTTGCTCAGTTTCTGTCTTCTGTTAATCCATCATCTCTTTCTGTGCGTGTCTCTCACTCTCCTTCTCTCGCTTTGTGAAACGTAAAGCCCCTTTCTCCAAATATTTCCTTTAAGCTGGGGTTTCAGAGTTTTGTTATGCCAAGCGAACGTTGCCTGGTCCCCCTGGTACAATCTGACTGCTTTGACATAGCTGACCTCAACACCAGGCCGGACCCCTCCCTCCCTCAGTTCTGCTAATGGCCACCATTTTTTAAATTATTATAGCTGTTTGAACATCTGCATGGCACATTAGTTTTGATGCCTTGCATTGTATCATTGCTTTGTTTCTGCTCATTTAAAACTGTCTTTACAGTCATTTAACCACCATAAGGGATATAATTGTATTGCAAGAAGTGCTTCTATTATATTTTTGTACTTTTGAAGCCAGGTAATTTATAAAAAATAAAAATATTAATATTATATTCTTTTTATTGAAAATACACATGTATTATCTACCTGTCACTGAGAAAGTGGTTACACAGTATTTCCTAATGGCTTCACCATCTGTGGGGAAGATGATTGAATGATGAATACAACAATGATCTCACCACTTCATCCATCCAGTCCACATGTCCGTATACCAGGACAGTAAATCCTCTTGCCATTCTCATATTTATGGCTTTTCATTATCACTCATCATCAAAGCTGTATATACTGTATAAGCAAACATGATCCATTCTCAGAACTCATCTTGTGTTATCACTTCATAGCGAAGGTCTGAGTGTAATAAGCATGGGAAACATAATAAATATCTAAAATATCAAGAGCAGCTGCTCTGTAGCAGTTTGGGATTAGCAAGAAGAGTGGGCAGATCTGTGCCATCTATTTAACTATTAGAATTAGATTAGATTAGATAGACTTTTGATCCCAAATTGGGAAATTTCAGTGCTACAGCAGCAACACATCAGACACACAGCACACATACAGAATATACAAGAAATAATAAATAGGATATAATACAAGAACACATATAAAATATAAATAGTGTGGTTCAGTATCAATCATACCAATTCTGCATGCATCTCAGCCTTTGGATTAATAAATCCTCAAATGCAAATGAAAAATGTTACAACTAACAAAAACATTTGACAGTTTATTTTTTCCCAAAAGTTGGTATTGTAATAATTGTTCAATATTTTTGTATCTGTTAACAAATTGGCGAAGGCTTTTTAAAATAGAATTAAAACCAAAACCTCTTAAAAAACTTTACTGACTTATAAATGAATTAATCATAATCAGCTTGCACAGTAGATTCTTCCAAACCATTCCAACCGGGCAAAACAACTTACACTATCTAATTACAGTGCATTTCTCCTCTAGCAACTTTAACACTACTAGGCTTAAAATTAAATTGACTAATTGCACTAATTAAACTCCCATTAATTACATGTTTTTCATCACACAGAGAACAAGGGAAGCGCTCAGCCACCACTGTGGAATGCTGGGAGATGCCCTCTACAAGGAGAACGACTTTGCTCTCATTATTGACGGGAAGACTCTCAAATACGCCCTCGCATTCGGAGTGCGACAGTACTTCCTCGACCTCGCCCTGTCCTGTAAAGCTGTCATATGCTGCAGGTAAGATTTACTCCTGAAACAATAAAATAAACCAGAGACAATAAATTCCACAGACCAAAATGAAAGTAGGTGCAAAGACCGTGTGTACCGAGTCTTTTTCTGTACTTGAAAAACCCTACACAAAATGTGTTTTTAAATGCTATACAGTACTGGAGTCATTAGTCCATGTTAATGCAGCGGCTCAAAACCGTATCTGGACATAGAGATGGAAAATTCTTAAACTTAAGGCTCTTTACTATGTCATAAAATTGCGTATTTTTGTCTGACCAATAGCCCCAAACCCAAGGATGATTTTACAATCATATAAAACTGAGAAATGGAGCAAATCCTCACAAATGAGAAGCTGAAATAAAGTAATGTTGGGCATTTTTTTTCTTTAAAATGACTTAAATTCAATTAAAAACTCTGTGGTTGAACAACAAAGTATTATGTCTTATGCCATAAAGATCATTGAGTATTTCATGGCAGCAGTTTAAAAAGTGTGATAGTTATAAATTTAAATGGCAACTTTCAACATTATGCAGGTACACTGTTGACCTGCCCAGGCCACATAAATAATAGGAAGTACTTAAGTACTCAAGGAACCATGACGGGGTCTGGGGCCAGAAATCAGCACCACGTTTTCAGAACAACAGTAAACCTTATGACTCAGTGCATTACAACAAATTTGTATTTATTTTTCCTTAACCTCTACCTGTCTTTACCTTGTGCACACTCTGTGGGCACTAACAGACACCAGGAGATGAATGAGGCCTCTTAAACCACGGAGAACATTAACATTAACCATTTCACAGCTCCAGACAGCTATCAGTTTACGACATTATCTCTGGAGACTCTCTGTACTGTACACTACCTCCAAACCTCTTGTGCACTAAGAGGACGCTCCTTTGTGGGAGGCTACAGGCTTTGCTGTCAGTGAGGGCATACAGTTTAGTTTGAAGTCTTGTAAAGGAAGAGTTACGAGATGTGTCCCAACCATCACCTAATGATTGGCTCTACTTAATGGTCCTAGTAAGAAAGGTCTTACAGGGTCTCGAGAAAAAGCAGTAAAAAGGGAAATGCTTCTCCCAGAATATAACAAGTAGTCTTTATAGCAGTAGTGCCCAGTTCCCCATACAGTCTTCGTCACTGCCAACATTGCTGTTGGTATAAAGCATTACAACAGTATAGATTTAGATTTAAAGTGTTTTTTTGTTGTTGTTTTTTTACACTGATCAGCAGAAAAGGGAACTTTAATGTCAAAGTGAAAACCGATCTCTATGAAGTGACCTGAAATTATTTATAAAATGCAAAATAAAGGCGCAAATATTCATCCCCTGTAACAGGACACACGTAAATTATCACTGGTACAGCCAATAATAATTAGTTTAAGCTTTAGTGTGTAGTTTCTGCTACCCCCATGAGGAATTCTAAGAAATGGCAACAAAACGGTCACCGCGTCCACATGATACAAGCCTTCCATGACACCTCCAGCGCAGTTGCTAGTAGCTAAGGAGGACACGGAGGATTAAAAAAACATGATGGACTCTTCAGAAAAGGCATAAGGTGGCATAAGACAAAGTAACACTCCAAGCAACTCCGCCATATGGTGGTCCAAAAGCACATGTCAAGGCGATGAATACAGAATAAGGCACTGAATGTTCCTTTAGACAGACATGTGCTTCCTCCTATGTGCCACCAGCTGCCTTACTTGACATTGAGGAGCTTCACCATGAAGTCCATTCTCTCCCCTAGATCTCACATGCCTTCACACATCACCTCGCCCATCCAGCATGACATGATACAATCCCTCCCAGGCTGCCCGCCATCAAACAATGCCGATTACGTGGTACTCGGTAAAGTTGGAAGCACTGCCACTGGGGATAAAATGCAGTCTCTACAAGAGCTTTCTTCTCTTTGCCACCTTGGCACCTGATTTTTTTTGTGATTCTTAAAGAAATATTCTGCACAAAATGCCCATATGTTTATTTTTAGGGTGTTCACACAGTTTGGCACGACCGTCTGCACACCTCAACCTACAATTCTACAAAGTGAAGGAAGAGCTTTGGGTTTTGCCAAGTGCTGATCTCAAGAATGAATATTATTTTATGCACACCGCAATTATACTGCCCAAATTCTGGGGAAGTAGGAAATAGAATTTTCTGGACAATACGTTTCTGTGTAATATGTACTGTATAATCTGACATCTACTCTTCTTATAATGTATGTCTTGCCTTATCCTTTGCACTGCATACTGTATGTCTCACTGTTGTAGCACAAATTTTACCACGACAAATTTTACCACATTAATAGCACTTGCTGATTACCACAAATGAATATCTAGTTTCATTAAATACACAATATTCCCTGTGCTACTCCTCCCTTTTTAGAGTATCTCCTCTTCAGAAGTCAGAGGTGGTGGAGATGGTAAAGAAACAGGTGAAGGTGATCACGCTGGCCATTGGTGATGGTGCTAACGACGTGGGAATGATCCAGACAGCTCACGTCGGTGTGGGAATCTCCGGCAACGAGGGTCTGCAAGCTGCAAACTCCTCTGACTACTCTATTGCCCAGGTGAGCACAATGGCAGGGGCTTATACCAAGTGAGAGTCGGAGATGGAAGACATAGGTATCTAAAGGGGGAACTTAACCAGTTATTGTTTATATTAAAATGCCTAAATTATAATATGTAGAGTAACTTTGACAGCTTTGCTGATGGCATTAGGCAGTCAGAGAGGGTCAGAAAAAAAGTATGCCAATGCATGATTGATTAGCTGCTTAACTGCTAATAATATTCAGACTAGATTAACAGAAGACGGTCTTAATCAACACCTGTAGTTGTTTTAAGTTTTTTTTCTATTGGAAGAAAAATATTTGGACACTGACACCCTGACGTTAAATTATGTAAATAAAATGTAAATAAGACTAAAAGACCAGATTTTACCCTTTGGCAGTGCTAAAATGTGATTTTAACTTGATAAAAATATGTTTTATTCTAAGCTGCAGGTGCATGTCCTCAATTTGGCAGCAATGCACATATCCATGCCCATCCATTTCTATCTTCTAAAAGTCAGATTCCACAAATTGTTAGTACTGTCATTGTTGTCTCAAGTGTAATATGGGTTAGTGATAGCTTGGCACATTGTTCCCAGTAACAATAGGCCATTACTTACACAGTGGAGTAGTAACCCCTGTAAAACAAGCATCTGGTGACACCCAACTCCCAACATAACCATACAGAAACAGATCCCGGTAGAATGCTACTTCTTAAATACATTATTACATCCTAGTAACCAGTTTGTCTGAAACTCTGCTGCGATATGTGATACCCATAAGCAACAAAAGCCATGGAGTTCCTGTGTCATGGTTCTGTTTCTACACAGCATGCCACTCAGTACATCATGTTTCTATTACAGCCACAGGGCTTGAGAGAATAGGAAACCAGTAGCTGACTAAAACACAGTACGCTCTCTGTGCTTCAGTATGCAATTACCATTCAAGAGACTTGGATTTGTCTTAAGTGCCCCCATCAATCGGCATGACATGTAAAAGTGTATGTCTTTCAAAGACAGGTGGCCTCATAGAATCCATTTAGGTTGTGTCCCAGCATCAAATTAAATTACACCTCCAGACTTCCAGTGGTGTTTTCCATATATTGGCGTAACGGTACATTAAGTGTAATTTGCAGTCTGCAAACTGAAATCAATCCTTGGAAGTTGTGTAACTTGTTTTTCTTTCCCTCTACATGATTTATATTCATGTTCGAGAGTATCCGATGAGCTCCTTGCTGCTGTAGATTGTTAGGGAGCTAGTTCCTAAGATTTAATACTTAAAAGCTCAGTGTTATCTGTTGAAGCGAGTGGAGAGTGAAGAGGCTTTGGGCCGAGGCACCTCTGCTCTTCATCTGTCATCAGCTCAGGTTTGTGTTAACTGATGTTTGATCCGACCATTCGAGGGGTCAGACAAACTGGGGGCTGCCACTGTGCTGTCATTTCACCAACAAATACTGTGGTAATGCTGAAAGACCTCGTACTGTGGTTTCTGAGACATTTTAAGAACTTTTCATTTTGTGAAAGGCAAGAGAAGGCAAGAGTAGATTGTGTGCTTTGTTTTAGTCATTTACTGGCAACTAAGATGAAACAATTGCCTCGAACTTCTGCTCCAATATAATCACACTTATCAGGCAGAAATTGCACTGAAATTGCAAGTTCATAACAGTCCCTAAATGGTGGTATAATTATAAAGCAGTTTAACTATTATGCTGAGTCCTTGGAGACCAATACCCCCATATGAACTCCTTCATTTTTATCAACTAAACTCTTGATCTTACAATCTTTAACTCAACATTTCTGGAATGTGTTAGTGAGAGTCTTTGGCTTCAATGTCTCATCAGTCCTCTCTGCTGGGGGATGACAAAACACTGCTGCTTTCTTTAATCTTGAAGTTCCTGTAACTGCTTCAGTGTTTCAGCACTGCTCTCTGATTACGAGGAACCATTAGACAGTGTACTTTACACAGACTTTTGCTATTCATTCATTTTGTCGTTTTCCTCCATTTCCTCCCCTCCCACACAGTTCAAATACTTGAAGAATCTGCTGCTCGTCCACGGAGCCTGGAATTACAACCGTGTAGCCAAGTGTATCCTGTACTGCTTCTACAAGAACATTGTCCTCTACATCATTGAGGTAAGAAGCTCTTAAGGCCCTGACACACCCACCCGACGGCTGACCGTTGGCAGAAAAGTCAGTCGGACTGATCAGTCTGCTCCCCGAGGTCCAAAAAGTGCCTTAGAACACACCGAAGCGACTCCGTCTTGAGAGTACGTTCTGCGCGTGCGCGTTGCGTAATACAAAAAATGAAAACCGGAAATGACAACGCGTCACGTGGGTCAGGCTTCTCTAGCCGATAGTGATGGCGGCTTGTTCGAAATACGATCTCGTATTTTACAAAAAAAGTTAACTGAAACGTGTTTCTGAAAACATTTTAAGCGAGAAATAGGCCATGCAGTTGCTGCATCTGGATCCAGGATACTATGCATCCTGATAAAGTTCCCTTGGCCTTTGGAATTAAAATAGCCCCACATCATCACATGCCCTTCACCATACCTAGAGATTGGCATGGTTTTATGTCAGTTAGCCTAATAGCTAGTTTGATTTGCATTGAGAGATGATTTTATGGAAAGTACCCCATGCCAATCTCTAGGTATGGTGAAGGGTATGTGATGATGTGGGGCTATTTTAATTCCAAAGGCCAAGGGAACTTTGTCAGGATGCATAGTATCCTGGATCTATGAAATAACTGGCCTTTAAAAATAAAAATCTGCCTGCCTCTATTGGAATTTAACATAGGGGTGTACTGACTTTTGTTGCCAGCGGTTTAGACATTAATGGCTGTATGTTGAGTTATTTTGAGGGGACTGCACATTTACACTGTTATACAAGGTGTAAACTTAAAGTGCCCATATTATGAAAAAAACACTTCTTCTGGGATTTGGGGTGTTCTTTTGTGTCTCTGGTGCTTCCACACACATACAAACTTTGAAAAAAATCCATCCTTGCTGTTTTGAGTGAGATACGGTTTCTGAATGTGTCCTGCTTTCAGTCTCCTAGTGAGCTGTTCAAAATCGGCTCAGACTGACGTCACAGTCCGAAATGAGCTGGCTAACCACAACCGTTAACGTTAGCATGCTAACGCTAATGCTAACGCTAGCATGCTACGTTGTTCTCAATAGCAAAGCACTGCTACAACACACACAAGTTCACCATAATCTACAAAAGAACTACTTACATGTGCGCCCTCATTTAGAAGTCTCCCAGCTAATCCTGCCTTGTAACTGACCAAAGTTGGAGAAACAGGCTTTCTTTTACTGTCTCTAGACAAGGGGGTAAGCTTCGCTTCAGAACGCGAACCTCCGATGGCGCCATTTTGTTGCTACAAAGCAATCATCTCTTGTTAGCATTAGACTGACCGCCATTTTTTTTTTTTTTACGTCACTTGACTGCGAATAACTTTACTTCTGAAGCGTTTAAAGACTCTCTTTGTCCATTGTTTATTTCTAAAGAAACACGACAATGTATAAAAGGCTCCATTACCTTGTACCTCACGTTATAGCTCCGTAGCAGACGTTTTTTTAAAAATAAGCTAACGATTGTGTCATAACCAAGTGACTTACTGTCGCACAGTAGAGGAATTACCGTATAGTACAGGAGAAGCTCGCAGACAGTTTCGACTTACATTAGCTGTTTAGGTTTAATTACTAATGTTAACTAGCATGTTAGTTAGCGATAATTAGCCTGTGCTTATGTTATCTCCTTACATATACCTACGCTCTCCGTCTCTGTAAGATTGAAATGATTGAGATTTCTCTTGGCACAGCTACCAGAACACTTACAACTTTCAGACACGTTGCTCACGTCACATTTACGTTGTCTCTGTCAGTTGGAGGCTGCGCAGTAAAGCAAGAGATCACCGGAAAAGTGCTTCTAATAGCCTTCACTGGTCTCCGTCCAGAGCAACGGGGTCTATTGGTCCATGTTATATATGTCAATGTCTCTAGAGTTAGCTAGCTGACATGCTCTACATCTGAGCTACTGATCATGTGCGAGTGCAATCAAAGATAGTACAGAAGAAGAAGATGAAAAGAGGTCTCACTCTGTAGCTAAAACAGAAACCAGGTAGAAAGAGGATCTGCAGCAGTATTCTGGTACAACCTTGACTTGACCTCTATAGGACAGAATAAAAACATTGATGTTTTGATCAGCCCTGTAATTATTAATGTTTTACTGTACTGATGATCCAGGAATATTTGTCTATAACAGATCTGTTTATAGCCACCCAGCACCCCTCTCCTTGTATATCAATGGATGATGGTTAGGAAGGTTCACACACATGTTGCTCCCAACATCGGTATGTTGGTGTGCAGTAGATTTGATGGCATTTGACAGATACCAGACCCAGTGCTGATTGCAGGTTCAGAGCTATAACCAAGAATGACCAGACACGTTAAGTGCTTCCTATCAGCAGCAGCTTTATCATCGGGAGTGCTCCGATGTTTTGATCTACCGGCCATGCACTTGTCTGGCGGAAGCAGCAACTTTAGCTTCGCATCTTCTTAAATTCTAATTCAGAAGTCACTACTGAGTGTTTGATCACACTGTGTCCCTCACTACATATCAGGATGTTTTAATGGAGACTGCTGTACTATATGTAATATACTTACATTGGAAACATATGCATAGAAGAATAAAATGAGCTCTTATTGCAAGTTAAAATGCCAGTGCATTTCTCCAGGACTTTTTTGTTTGTTAATTAGATACAATAGGAACTTTATTGCGGAAAAATGTGAAAAAATTGTCTTGGCTTTACCAAATAGCCTGAATTGCAAATAAAAACAAGACAAGTAAGGACACATATGACACATATCTCACACACACACACACACACACACACACACTCATATATACTTATTTTTCTTGAGGGGGCCCAGTAGCCATAGAAAGCAAGTGATTGACAGACTTCTTCTACCTTTGTGCTATGAAAAGGGAAAATTTAGAGAGTGCTCCCTGGCCATGCTATGCGGTGGCAAAAAAAAGATCAACCACATGTTTTTAAAATATCATCACCACATAACATGTCATGGAAATATGAGCACTTTAAAATTGTCTTTTGTTCATCCTCTTTCTGTGACACTTGACCTCTGATCTCGTTCTTGTTTATATACTCTACCATGGAGAATCAGTAGACTACCTTTTACATTCCAGCATGTCTGCTTCTGGCTTATTGTGACCTGAAGTGAAAAGAGGGCAGTTGGTCTCTTTCCAGAATATAACTGCACTAATAGGAACTGCAACTGTTTGATCATGCTACCCTTTTTCCAGATAAGGTAAAATACCATGCTACTCACCATACTACGAATGCAGATCCAAAATAAAATAAAATTTGAAAGCTAATAGAATTTTCTGCCTGCAAAAACATCATGTGTGCCTGAATGTTGAATTTCTTTCATTTTTGTCCCTGTTTTTAACCATGTTAAAACAATTTACTGTTGAAGTCAAAAAGAGGTGGCACAACTTCTAATGTATACATTACATAAATTCAAGACTGTGCGAACCCTAGTCTTTTTTTTTTCCCCTTTTTACTTTTTTCCCCTTCATTTGAATTCTAGTCTGGCGCAATGGATGTACAATGCTAGGATAAAGCCTGACAGGATGTCCTTCCCTTTCTCGCTTTCTCTGCTGTCGGGGCTTAGCTCCACCCAAAACGGTTGTGATTGGTTTTAAGAAATACAAACAAGCCAGAGAGTTTTTTCCCCTGTCTTTAGAATAGATAGGTGGTATAGCCAGACCATTATCCAGTGCTAACACAGCACTGTGGAAATAGGTCTGACCTATTTACTGGACCTGTATGCCACAATCACATCAAAACCTGTTCAAAATTCCTCTTAACATTGTTTATCCATTTATTTGTGTGTCCAACTACTATGAAGCTTACCATGGCCTTTTTCAAAGCAGGTCTTTTCCTACAATTGGAACATAACATCTATAGTTCTGTCTGCAGGGCGAGCTTCTTTCTAGCACACCTTTTGTTGCTCTCTGAAAACAAAACTCCCCCTCCCCCTTGTGCTACGCTCCTTCAGGGGATTCAGGTAGATAATAGGAAATTTCTTTACTTTTAGGCTGCTTCAATATTTCAAACGTCCCTGTTTTGTAAGACCCTGACATCTAACACACCAGCAACCCCGGGGTATGGCTAAAAGCTGCATTTGTTGCACTAATAGGTTTACTTTTGTGCTTGCATGTTTTTCTCGTAGACTCCCAGGCTACCTTGCAAGGATAGACTCAAGGATGTTGATGGGAATTTTACCTTTTTTGTTCGTAGCACCATTGTCTGTTACAGTGTGTGTTGCAACTTGAATACCAGGACTGGGAGACTGTGTTTAAGCCTCTTTTCGTCTCCCTCTCTTTCCACTGGGTTTTTGGATCTTTTTAAGAGACATAGAGTAGGAGGGTGAAGGATTCTGGGGCTATTGTGGAAGACATGAATGTGAGCGCAACTTAGTCTGAGGCTCTTGGAATAGTTGTATGATCATTCAAGATTTTCTGTGACTTTCTGAGGGTTAATTGTGAGTCAGAATGTAAGGCTGTCCCTTCAGTGGATGATTGACTGACAGCTGGAACTGCTTAACAGTGTTTCCTTTGGCTTTCCCCATGCTGTCGATTTTGGTTTGCAACTTTGCATTCCTCGTCCTTGTCCTTGTCAGTTAGAGAACAGTTCAACCATGATCATGCTTGAAACATGACTGTCTATCTATCTAATTGAAAAAAGCAGGTATAAAATAACTCAAATATTATTTAAACAATGCGGCCCAGTGCTTTACAAACTTAAAGCAGAATGCATAACTCTTACTTTGTTACAAATTACACCATTAACTTAAGGACAGGCATGACAAGAATTGAATTCAGTCACATTCAAGCTAAAAGACCTTTCCAAAGGAAGCCATAGCAACTTCATTCAAATGACCGATCCAGCTGGCCACTCATGTTTGATTGGCACTTTGCCAGGGTGCTACAGAGGGGCCTGATGGACAAGTGGCATTTATGAGGCAATTACATCAAAGCTCATTCAGTGCGGCTCAGTGTAGTTAGAGACAGCTCAGAGTTTCAGAGCAAAGCTTGCCGACCATTGCGCGCTGAATGAAACCACAGAGGCCTTGCTTGGCATTGTAAGATCGCTTGTGTTTGTAGCTCCACATATTTGCAGCATATTTATCCGCTCTCTTTATGTCCCTTTACATTCTTTGCTTGCTTTGTGTATGCATTCCATTAGCAATTCGGCAGTACTAAGCTTAAGAGTATCAGGACTCTCATTGTTGAGGACAAATGTCATGCTCCCCCCACCCCTTCAACCCATAGCCACTTCTAGACAAGGCCTGCAGAGCTGTGGAGCAGCCTTGGAATCAATGATTTTTGATTCGTTGATGAATATGCATAAAGTCTTATCGGCTAGCCACTGCCCAATCCCTCTTTTCTTAACTCCCGCTTCCCTCCAGTACTGTTTTTCATGATGTGCAGTCGGGGAGAGAGGCCAGCCACACCCCTCCGCTGAGTGGCACTCAATGAGGAGAAGAAAAGAGGAAGAAAAATCCTGCCTGGAACTTCCCCTAATGAGCAAATCAATGCATCTGTCCCTCAAGAGATGAGAGAGGGAGAAAGAGAGAGAAGCTATTGGGACCCCAAGGACCAGGCCAAAACACTCACACAGAGGCAGTTACCACATGCTATGAATAGGAGCCTTTTTGGACTTAGCACAACAATATATCAGCCCAGAGCCTCTCATTGGGCAGAGCTGTAATTAATTCAGCAGTTTGACCTACTCGCTAGCCTCTCGTTACCATTGCTTGAGCCACGCTAATGGTTGAATCTGCCTCATGGCTTGGGTTTCATCTACATATAACCCATAGCAACGGCATCTGAATGTATTTTCAGGAAGCCAAGACCTAAAACACCTAAAACTATTCTTGCACTGCCAACAGATGTACCGTACACCTCCTGTTTCTCATGGTTACAGAGACACATGGTCCCAGATTTGAGTGAACATTCCACGTGAATTTGAAAACAGGCCCCCTCATATAAAAGAAACAACATCATGGTAGAGTGCACCTGATGGAGAGGAGGATTGGATCTGTGATGGGTGGGTGTGGCAGAGGGGAGTTGAGGGGCAGGGTCTGGGGGCACACACATAAACACAGGCCTTGTCTATAGCGCACCCCGCCTCACCGAGGGAATGAAGGGTGGGTGAGTGGGGGGTGACAGACATTTGTTTTCATGCATATGCTTACACGATTAAATGGAAAGGGCCAGTGGCAGATTGGTATTGGGCGTGTAGAGAGTGGCAGCGGGCGGGTGGGGCCTTTAAATAAGCTTTGTCCCAATCTGAGAATTTGTAGCAGTTCATGCTTTCATAATGAAGTTAAATGAAGCGAGGAAATGCTTGGTTGGCCATGTCCAAAACACAGTACCCTGATGTTCCCTTGACAGATCTGACATTAGCAAGAGGTGGTTTTGGACCACAAAGTGTCAATTTCTGATTCACTGTCAGTATACAATCAGTTTTCAGATTGTACAGTACATGCAGTTTTTCTCCAGGAAATGTCAGACAAATCTGCTTTGCAACAATTTAAAAAAATTCACACATGCCATTTTTCCTTCTAGATACTGTAATTTAACTTCTCTACTTGCATGCTCATATAATTAATTTACAATACCTAGCTCCTGTCCTGAACTTAGAGGCATTGTTTTGTTCAGGTAAGTATGACTAATCAAGATATGTGATAAGTCTCCTCTCCACCCAGCATATGGTTTACATTACCTCTATCTCCCTTTCCTGACATAATATATCAAAGTCTACATCATTCAGAGTCCCACAGCCCTGACTCTGCCCCTATAACTAACCTCGTCTGTCACCCACTTGTCTTTAGGAGGATCAAGGATGGAAATAGTGGGCTTGATAAATGTTTGTAGGTAATCCCGTGATGAATCCACTCTGCAATTTGCATCGTGGAGGTGGCATCTGGAGGTCTAGGCTTTCCCACTGTTGTTCATTTTTCCCTGATTTGTTCTATTGTGGCCTACCTCTGCTTTTCCTGAGTTTAAAACCTGGCTAACTTAGACTAATGACATGTTAACCACAGGTCAGCACTTCAAACAAACCCACATTAGTTTACGATCATTTAGTTATTTTGTTTTGAATTGACAGGAAACATTTATTTTTCCTGCTTTACTCCCAAAACGAACATTATTGTGAGATGCATCAGCCTTGCAATGATTTTAAAGATATATTAGCAGTCACTGCTCACTCTTTCATTACTTAAAAAAAAAAGTAGATTATAAGAGAAGTCTGTGACATAAGACCGTAAAGAATGTAGTGTGACAGAAAAATGGGTTGTTAGTTTGTAGACATAGTAAGCCCTTCTCAAATCTGATAATGGTAACCACTCACTCTTACTATCACTAATGGAAAGCATGTACTGAAGAGGAAAATTTGAAACACTACAGAGAGTTGGTGTTTTCATCATATAGTTTGAGTGAAGTTTACAGTATCAAATTCATGACTAAGTGTGTTAATGTTCAAAATGTCAGTAATGGGAAAGGGAGATGTGAGTATTTTGGATATAAACCATCCTTGTCATTTTGGTTTAAATATAAACTGTGTTATTGATAGAACTATTCACCACCTTTGCTTTCTGTTCTTATTTTTGCTGCTCTAACTCTGATTTTTGACTTCCTTAGATCTGGTTTGCGTTCGTCAATGGCTTCTCAGGCCAGATCCTGTTTGAACGCTGGTGCATTGGTTTATACAACGTGGTGAGTGTTAATAAAATGTACTATACAAAGAGCCCACTTTACTACTTTACCCCATTGTTCTCTGACATAGAACTGATTTGCTGTGGTGTCCCAAAACTGATCCCTTTGTTGCGTGACTATGTCATCAAGATCTTGAAAAATATCTCCATTATTTATGACCTGTTGTCAAGTCCATATTCCTCTGTGCCCTAAACTATGTACTGAATACGAAAGAACAACATTTGCGCTTGCCCCAAAGAGTGAAGTTAGCAAGGGCAGCTACGTTTGAATGATAAAAAGAATAGGAAGAATGGAGCAGCAACTGAACGGGCTGCTGATGTAGGGGGTCCCTCAGGGCTCTATAATGGGACCACTCCTAATGAACTCATATTTCATATCTGTCATGAATTAAGTAGAAGTAAAACATGAGCATCTGCAAGTCTGATCTTTAATACCATGGCATTAAGCCCACAAGGAGTTGATATGTAACTTTAAACTGTTTATTAAAATCAACGCAATTCAATAAACAAAAATGAATGAGAGAAGTGTGAAGTGAAATTTCCCCACATTCCTGATCGGGACAAACTTTAAAGTGAGAAGGATATTTCAACAGCCCTGCCTTTTGCATTCATTTCATAATAAACCACCTTACATGCAGTACTGTATTTGGGATGAGAGTTCAGTCTTTCACTTTATCCAAAAACTGAGGGAATTCCTCCGGCTCAGTGGGAGTCTGCCGGAAGCAGTGGGCTGAATCCGACCATCAATGGAGATCTTCCTGGGCCTGTCTCTGAATAAGAAAGGAGCCCAGTGGAGCATGTCCTGTGGCCCGCTGGTCCTGCAGACTGAGGCCTGCAGACTCCCACTCCAGATGGGGCTTCAGGGAAATCACACCAACTGACCCACTGAGCCCCCTAGTCACACAATACCATCACTCCTCTCTCAGCAGCTGCCATACAGAACAACATTACAACACCACTAAGAATTTACACTTTAGCTAGGCTTAAATACCCACTTCTTAGTCAAGAGCATCGCAGATGTTCATTGGAGATGGATTTTGCATATGAACAGACTTGAAGCATGACAAATCAAAATAAGAAGCCCTAAATGGTTTTAAGGTCAATGGTCTTCAATGATGTTAAATAAAGAATGGGAAAATTGGAGAACAAAATGAAGCAAATTCTTCTATAAGTGTAACCTACTATGTGGAGATGGTGCCAATGATGAAGACGGGCATCTACCATAAGTAACAATTAGACATTTGATTACACTATTTAACCTCTGCCTACTGTACACAGTAGTTTTTTTGGCTAGTAGATTTTGGCTTTTGGTTGCATAAATATTTTCCCTTTAAGGTTCAGTAGGTAACTTTTATAAAAAATAACTTTTTGTCATATTTGCAGAAACTGTCACTATATCCTGACAGTAGTACATTAGACAGATAATCTGTGTTCCTCTGCTTCCTTCTATGGCATTTGCAAGATTCCACCTCACCCAAAGGAAAACAACCAATTAGAGCCGAGGAGTCGTAACGCAGTGTCAATCACTGCTCGTAAACTCTGATCAAACTAGTCAGAGCTGATCAACTATGAATCAAGATTCTGCAAAAGCATGGGGACCTTTTGAATTGAGATTGTTTTTTCACACATACAGTTTCCATGATCAAAATTGAATTGTCATGCATAACAATGTTTTAGACTATTCGTATTTGAAGGTCATCACTTCTGAGTTCAGAACAAGAAAAGAGGTGACCATTTGTTGGAAAATCATGGAAACATAAAATTTACCGATGTTTCTCTCTGTGTGTTTTTCCTTATGCAGATCTTTACTGCTCTGCCGCCTCTCACTTTGGGAATATTTGAGCGCTCCTGCAGAAAAGAGAACATGCTGAAATACCCAGAACTCTACAAAACCTCCCAGAATGCAATGGGCTTTAATACAAAGGTAACACTAGTAACACTAGTCTCTAGCACATAACACATGTTCTTTATTTGCACACACCCTGGGATGTAAATGCTATTAGATGACATTGTTATTATTCCCACTTTAGTCTTTTTGTTGCAGTTATTTGTTGTGTTATCTTGAGTACTTTCTTTTTAAGTGTTTTCTGGTCTCTGTCCTGCTCTTTGCAGCTACAGTAACATACTTTCTTGATATGGAGCTTTCAAGTTTCTCCAAAACAAGTGCATATTGTAAGCAAGTATCTCTTTACCTAACCTGTAACTTTGTAAAACTCAACTGGTATTAAGTGTCACCAAACACTCACAATTTAATATATTTCCACTGTATTATCTAAAGTTGAGAATTAATATTTTGCTCCACCACACAAATGAGGAGGTCAAATGTTCCAGCTCCTACAACCAATTAACATCAAATTAATGAAGATGTTCTTGTCGTGTTGTTGTTCAGGGCTGATCGTCTCCCGTCACAGTGACCTGGCAGCTGTAGTCAGTGGGTCTCCAGTCGTAGCCTTGTTTGGCCTGGCTTGACCTATTCTGTCTGGTTGCAGGGGCTGTCCATTAGCTTTCCCCCGCTGGTAATGAAGATGTCTCCTTCTGTCTCCATGCTGAACCAGAGCCCTAGTCCCTCCTCACAGGCGTGGTGACCTGGTTAGCACAGCATGGAGGTGGATTAAAGACGGATTGGCCATGGCGGTCAGGGGCAAGAAATGTCAGATGGCTTGGGGTATGCAGCAGAAATAATCGGGGGAGAGAGGGAATAGAGAGAGTGTGCTGTCATTGTGTGACAGCGTTTGTTGCGGAAAATTATGCAATTTGTTTAAGTGAGGGAGTTGTTTGTTCTCAGAGCAAAGCTGTCAGTTTGAGTTTAACTCATCCAGGACCACACTGAATGTGTGAAATAAGTTTCCATCTTAATTTTTACTGAGCCAGGACAACTACTTACTTATGTTAAAAGAGGCACTTTTCAGATTGACCAAGTAAAGTATAAATAAAAAATAAGGTTTATTAGTCACAAAGAGCTAGCCCATTGGAACCTAGTCTGTTAAAGACAAATCATCTATATTTCTCGAAAACACATTTTTCTAAACCTAATGTCTCTTGAGCTACGACAATTAGTTGATTAATCGATTAGTTGATTGACAGTAAATGAGTTTGCATCTACTGCTTTTGGTCATTTTTGATTGAGCAAACAAGCAAATGTCATACATGTATATGATAGTTAACTCAATATCTTTGGGTTGTTCCAAGGAAACATGCAATTTGAATACATCACCCCGGGCTGTGGGAAATTCTAACAAAATTACAAAAGACTTAGATTGTAAAGTCACAAATGATTTATGAACACACTGTAGGTCATTAGATGAGTTAATGTAAGTAAATCCACTGCTTGCTGTAGCCTGGATTGTTTTTCATAATTAAAGAAAGCTGAAGAAATAGAGGTAAATTGGTTGCAAAACAGACATGCTATACACAGAGTAAGTGCTGTTTGTTCTCTGTAGATAAATTGTCTTTATTCAATCAATTAAACAGTTAATCAGAGAGAAATTTTTCCTCCCAACTGTTGAATTAATCGTCCCAAATTTTGGTTGAATTCTGTAGTAGGTTGGACTTTCCCTTCATTAACATTTTTGAAGACTTTCAAAGTCTGCCAAAAAAGGGTCACAAAAGTATGCGTCTGATAGTTAGAAGCAAATGAACCTCGATTTTGTTTGGGCCACATTTTCCAAGACCCATAAATGATGACTCGGCCAGGTCAGCAGGTTGTTTTTTCTGGCTTGTCCACTCTTTTCCCGAGATATTTTCCTTGCAGCTGGCCCAAGGCGAGGCGAGAAAATCCAGCAGGAATTTGGCCCATTCGTCTTTCTGCACGCCTGGCTCTTTTGTACACAACAGATACTGTCTTTATGAATTAAAGCTGTTTGTGTTGAGGTGAGAGAAAGGAGTGACTGAGGGTGTTAGAAACTCAAGGTGTGGCTTTAACTGTGCTGCCAGTTTACTTTTAATTACATATACCTGACTCTTTAGTCACTCTAATAAACCAGGCTCCCCTTCATGTGATTGTTGTAATTACAGTAGTTTACCAGCAACTATCACCTCTTATACAGCACTTTTCCCTCTCTTATACTCCTCTATTTCTTCCCCCCTTTCCCTTCTTACCTCACTGGTTTAAAAAGAAACGGGAAGGGGTGGGTAGCTCTGGAAATATTTGGCTCAATATTAATTACCGGCTTTCATGCTTTTTTTTTTTTTTTTTTTGCTTTTTTGGCAATTAGGAGTTCCACAAAGGGCAGAATCTTTACAGGACAGACTGGGCATTCATTCGGAGTGGATCCCTAGCAACTTGCTGGGATACATGGGAAATAAAGAGAGCAGGGTGGCTGGAG
Source organism: Perca flavescens (assembly GCF_004354835.1). Lineage (NCBI taxonomy): Eukaryota > Metazoa > Chordata > Actinopteri > Perciformes > Percidae > Perca > Perca flavescens. Next base: position 12,461,863 of record NC_041340.1, read on the forward strand.
GGGTGAAAGGGAGGATCCCACTGTGACAAATGATTATGAACATTTATTGATTTCATTAGCATTCATTATTGTGGAGGGGAAACTAGGGATTCTTTGCAACCCAACAGTATTTGGGAATGGGATAGTTGAGGAGGAGGGTGAAAGAGAGCTGAGCCTGTCAGTGGGAGGCTAATTGGCATAAACATGTGATTGTAACATTAGTGATAATTTAGTCCACATTTGACCAGAGAGAGAGAACGGTGGGGGTTGGTTTCAGCCATTTTGCGCTCAGCGTATTGGGTGTTGTCTACACAGTGGGAGGGTGAGGTAATCCTGGTGGGGGGGCTGCTATGGGACTTTGTTTGGTCAATAGGAAAGGTGAGGAGGTCGTGCCACTGAGGCCAAGGTGTATTACAAAGAGTCATAGTCCAGAACAAGACTTTTAATTCACTGTACCCTGTCCTGCTTTACTCCTTCTCCTCTACTTAGATTTTACATCTACTTAGATTTTACATCCTTTCCTGGCACCTTTTTGGTATAACCATACAGTGTAAAGCAGTACTCTAGTTTCCTCAAACCTGGGGAAATCCCAAGAGATTTTGACTTTCAGGGTGTCCAATGTCTTTCAAGTAAGATAGGTTTTGATGTTTTACTGATAGATTTGCTGAAGTTGTTGAAAAGGGTGTTTTTAAGCTAGCGAGCCTCGAACTTGTTGTCTGCCAAGAACCGATGATTAAAAAGAGGCCAAAGATTAAAATCTAATGTTTTTTTCTGTTTTTATTTTCCCTTCCCCGTTTACTCTCTGGATTTGACAGATTTTCAGTGCTCAGAAGTAACACCAACGTCTGGATCAGCGCAGGGAGGAAAAGGGGGCACAAATGTGTTTCATGCTACATCGCCCATTAGTGTTTTGTTTGGCTCTGGTATTGCATAATGTAAATTTGAAACAAGGTGGTTTTGGAGTGGGAGTATTGATTTAAACGACTCATCCAAAGTCTGCATGCTTGCATAAACAGACACACACGCAGACTGCAGTCCACACCACGATTTTCCAGGCCCTTAATAATGACCATGAAAACAGTTTAATCTCTGTCAGGTTTGTCAGTCTCCCTGTGTTTCTAAACTGATTTCTGCTTGTTTAAACTCTCCTGTCATTTATTTCTACACCAGTTAAAATTCTCGCATGAAAGGGCCGAAGCCTAATGAAATGTAATGAGAGGAAGCCCTCATACTAGCAGCACATATATTAATGTTGTATAATGTTCTTAACGTCGAGGCGAGGATATGTATTTCAGTTTCTTATGCTCAATGCTTTTTTTCTTTGATTCTGTTAAATACGGCGTTAACTTAAAAAAAAAAAACTAGAAGTTAAAAAAACTGCTCACTGATGTTGTCCACTTGCCTTTCACTGCTCGAACACACACTCAGTAGCCCCCATAACACACACCGAGGATATACAACGTGTCTGTCAGCAGGGTGGCCATTGAGCGAGGAGGCCCCGACAAAACCGCCACTTAGCCTAGCGCTGGGCTGGCACAAAGGGCCCAGGTCAGGGGTCACTTGGGAGGCTGGAGCTCCCCACACCCTTTTCTCATGCTTTTTTCTTCTCCCTGTCTCCCTCTCTCTTCTTTGAATCTCCTGCCGCCTCCAACCCCCCACCCCTCTTTTCCTCCTCCTCCTCCTCCTCCTCCCCGCCTCCTTCCCCTCCATCCTTCTCCCATATTTTTTTGCAGGTCTTCTGGGCCCATTGTCTGAACGGCCTCTTCCACTCCGTCATCCTCTTCTGGATCCCCCTTAAAGCCTTCCAGCATGGTAAGTAGCTCCCAGAGACTCAACCCGCGGTGGATGAAGAGGGAGGACAGTCAAACTCACATACTTTGTCTTAATTAGTTCTCTCTTCAACTGTCCAGTCATGAATTACAAACATGTGTGTGCTCGGGCAAGAGTAACACACACTAACAAGCATATATTTGTGTTCACGTATTCGGCCATACTTCTGCACACAGTTCTTCATTTTTTTTTAATAAACACACACCTCGGAGATACAAATGTTCCAGGTGCTTGTTCAGTGCAGACAATGATGCTTTTAATCCAAATAGACAATTATCAGTCTTTTTGTGTGCGCAGTTAAATTTAAATGTAATAACTTCATTTATCCGTATAAGGTCAATTGTGCATGTTTGTGCAGAATAGGATGCAAGGTTTCTGTGTGCGAGTGCAGAGAGAATGGAGTTCTTAGAGCCAGTGGGTCTTGGCTGGCCAGAGCAGAGGACCACACAAGCTTGTTTCTGCTCTCCAAACAAAGGCGCCGAGCCGCTTTACTGTGACTGACAGGCTGTCAGCAAAGCCTCAGCGCACACAAGACATGTGACCAGCCGGAAGTAAAGGGAAAGGGAGCCTCTCTTTCTCTCTTTACTGGCAGTCGCACACTGCTGATATTTTTGCCTCATCTACAGCCCAAATTCACGTGGGCAGTTTGGATTCATATGTCTGTTTAATTTGCAGTTAATTTTGATTTCATTAATTCAGGAAATTCTTCTAACCTCAGTTTTAGGAAAAGTGTTCTCAGTAGGTTGGATTACGATTTTAATGGCAGAATACATACCCATTTTGTCAAAAAACAGTCATGTTCTTTGTATTTCAGCAGTGAATTAGCCAGAGCATTTAATTCCTGACCATGATTAATGCACACCGATTCAGCTTTTCAGTCTTACTGATGGCTTTTCATAGAAACACTCTTTCCTAATAGTTGCGAAAGACAGAATTAACATTCCAGCCTCTAAAAGGGCAGTAATGGAAGCAGCATTTGACTGTGGTTTTCACTTCACGTTCCAATGTCCACTTTTTGTCTCTAACAGAGTGTTTTACACTAAAGTTCACACTGAGATCTACCAAAACTAATATCTCTGGCTGTTTACCATTTGGACCACCTAAAGGAACTCTGCACTAAACCCAGGAGCTGAAAAGAGACAGCTTTGGCCCTAAAAGCTTCTGTTGTTGATTCCCTTCACAGATACAGTTTTTGGCAACGGAAGAACTCCAGACTATCTCCTCTTAGGCAACATGGTTTACACAGTAAGTGCACCAATCTTTTTGACAGGCAGGGTTTCTGCTGTGTTAAACGGTTCAAGTGTCTGAGCCAAGCGTTATCAAATTTTTGTGCATAAACATCACTTGGACTTCCTTTTCTTCTGCCTTTTATTTTGTCTGCTGATGTTTTCCATTTTTATATTTTACAGTATGTCAACAAAAATATGTAGTTAATGAAAATTCAGTTGTGTGATACACCTCCAGTGACTGATGATAGTATTGAAGAGGGAACAGGTTGAATGTCAGTGTGATTTGTGTCTCCACAGTTTGTGGTCATCACAGTTTGTCTTAAAGCCGGCCTTGAGACCTCATCCTGGACCATGGTAAGTCAATGGCTCTATCCTGTCTTGCTTAGGTTCTGCTATCTCTTTCCCGTTCCTGCATTTTACATGACCACCGATGCTTGTGACATATTTTATATTCTCTTCTTATCTCCAAGTCTCTTTATGGTTTGTTTCCCACTGAGCTCGTAACTGTAAACCCAGTGAAATGACCATACCGTATGGAAACTCCTTCGACTTACTAGAAGCCACTCCGTGTGAACTTTTATGCCCAAATGATAAAAATCGCAACGAACAAGACAGTATAATGTATAAAAATGATGGCCCACATGCAATTTGGTGAAGCGCAAATCTACAGTAAATTAAGAGCCCAAAATATTTCTGTTTCCTTATTGTCCTCTAAATCTTCACCAACAGTTTAGTCACATCGCCATCTGGGGAAGCATCGGCCTGTGGGTGGTGTTTTTCATTATCTACTCCTCCCTGTGGCCCCTCATTCCTCTGGCTCCCGACATGTCAGGAGAGGTGAGCACATGCATGCTACATGTACTCATACAAATGCTTACACATTTACACACACAGGCTCTCTCTCTCTCTCTCTCTCTCTCTCTCTCTCTCTCTCTCTCTCTCTCTCTCTCTCTCTCTCTCTGTGTGTGTCTGTCTCACAGCAACAACTTCCTCTGGTACTAAAGAAACTGCTGATATAACCATCTATCACTGACAGACCTGCAGTGCCTCATTCACTTTCTGCACACGCTGATGGGAAATGTCAGAGTTAAACTTGACACAGGTCTTTGTAAGGAGAGCCAGAGGGGTGTAAACTGTCAGACCTCTGGCTTGTGTTGCATAATGACTTAATTGGGCCAATTAGCCCAATGTTTGTGTTACTTTGCCCTCCCTCGGCTCTGAGTATCCACAGGTGACACTGAAACAGTGAAGCTAAGCAAAGAGAGGTGAGGATGTGTTTGGTATACACACTGGATCAGATTAAAGATTTAAAAAGATTAAAAGAAAACAGGCCCATGATTTTACACTGTTTACTTGTTTGAGTTATTATTTACATGTGAATGGGACTACTGTCCTGCTGGGTCACCACAGGTGGTTAATAAGAGCCTATTAACCACAGGTGACATTTCCCAGTGCATTCTGAGGAAGACAATGAGGCATCTTCTCATTAAAGAACAAGAACACAGTAGGAGGCTATTCCAAGAAAAAAGCTGGCACTACACAGTATGCGGTAAAAGAAAATATCGGTCTATCTGGGAATCTGCATGTCTGTGTCCTGTTTGAGACAATGTTTCTGGCATGGTGTGGGGATACAGTGAATGTGTGTAACACAGTTCCTTACAGAGCTATTTGATCGTTTTTGGGAGTTCATAACTGTATAACGCCATCATTCGTCATATTAGATGTCCAAATGTCAGACATACTGTATATGTGAGAGGATTTGGAACAGACTTGTGAATATGTCGGAATGGCAGCTCACTAGAAAGATCTTTAACTGGGACATTTTGTATGGAAAACCAGTGGATAAGTGAGGTGAAATCTTTTCCTTTTTTTCAAAGCATGTACAGTGTAATTTTCACAGTGTTGATGTTTGGTACAAACAACTACAGTGTAGAGCCTTATTCAAAGCAGATATTTACTAAAGTAAATAGACTAAAAGATGTCTGTTTGCACAGTGACGATCAGGTATATTACCATTGGCTGTAAAAACAGAAAAGGCTTTGTTTGTTGTGATTTAGGTAAAATTGAATATGGCGTAATTGCTCATTATGATGATTTAAAGCAAAACTTTCACAATTTGGGTAATGCGCTAATACGCTTAGTCGCTTTTTGGTGGCATAGATGAGAAGATTTGTACGACTCTCAAATCTGTCTGTTAAATCTATGGCTACAGCTAGCAGATGGTTAATTTAACACAGCATAAGGAGTGGAAACTGGCCCTGGCTCTGTCTGATGGTACCAAAAACTACCTCCCAGCACCTGGTACAGTATAATGTGTTAGTGAGCTTTAGAGGTGCTGGTAGGCAGATTCTGTTCCCTTTGGACAGAGCCAGGTTACCTGTTTCCCCCTGTTTCCAGTCTTTAAGCCAAGCTAAGCTAACCAGCTGCTGGCTGTACCTTCATAATTACTATGCAGAAATGAAAGTGGTATCAATCTTCTCTTCTAACTCTCTGCCAGAAAGCAGATGTATTTCCTAGAATGTCGAACTATTCCTTTTAAAGGCTACACTTTTTAGTACAATGCCCTTAATTTATGATCAGTTCTGCTGGTTGAATTATTATATGGAGGAGCCTTTTTTATATATATTTTTTAGCATATTTGGGACAGAAGACACAATTCTTTGTTTGCGTTGGAGTTGTTATATTTAATTGTAAGCTAGTAGTTAACAGTCTTTTTGGCATTTGAAGTCCAAGACAGCTGGGCACTTGTATGTGCCTGACACAATAAATAAATGCAATACATAAATACACAATAAAACAACATAACACACACACACACACACACACGCAATGGGTATATTAGCTTCACTCTATCTCCTTTACGAGAAGTCTGGTGCTTTCATCCACGGCCTGCAGCACTTGACTGAAGACAGTAATGGTGTTCTGTGGGTGGTTGGTAGGTAACCCTACGCCCCTGCCCCAACTCTGGGATGCCAGTACATCATCAAACAGGGACACGTCTCTCCGAAACCTGAGAATGCATCAGAGACAACAATCTCGGCTTCCACGACCTTGTAGCCTCACATATTTCACTAAGGCCTCTTCGATGTGTACTTGAAATATTTGTGTGCTCTCAGTCCTTCTATCTGTTTTCTTTTGCTCCTTCTCTTTTACTTTTTGCATCAGGTTTTTCCTCTTTGTTCTCTTTTTGTTCACCTCCCCCCCCACCCCGCTCCCTGCCAGTCGAAAATCTGCCCGAGGGCCAACAACATAACAGACACCAGAGCTCCTTTCTCCTCCTGTTTCTGCTCTCACTCACTATCCAGCTCACCGCCTTTAACAAGAGATGTTAAGCAGCGCTCAGCTTCATGTGAACGCATTCATCAATGTCAGGCTAAATATTCTTTGGACGATAGACAAGACAGGTGCAGGATCCCTCCACTGAACATACTAAAACAGCTAGTGTGCTTTTCACTGGTACTCCCAAAACTGATTTATCCTGTTTGCACCTCATAGAAGTCTGGCACAGATATCAAAAGTAAATGTGAGATTATTGTGTTCATGCCATGTAATCTGCCACACTAAGCAGCTTAGCTTCACCTCAGGACATGTCTCTGGTAGGTTCTGTCACACTGACCTGCTGTCCGCTGACTTGCCTCTGCTATCAACACAGCTGTCTCCTGTACAGTTTATCCCTTCTCTCGCCTCGCTTCTCACACACTCCTTTTGCTATTGTTCAATTTCTGCTGCGAGCTGCACTGGAGCAACTCTCACTCAGACTCAAGTACTTATCATCAGCATATGGACTTTTTTACTCTGCAAGTGTGCATCAGATTCTTCTCAATCAGTGATGAGAAACCTTTTCAGAACGGAATAATTTTACCAGGAAGTTTGTTGATGTGTAACGTGCCAGGAATACACTCGGGCCTTTGTATGCCTGTCTGTGAGATATTATTGAGATTAAGAGCAGGAATGAAAACAATTTCTAGAGAAACAAGTCAATTTATTAGTATCTGTTTACAGGCATTTTGAAAGAGTATTTTATATTTAAGGTCAGATTTATGTTGTTTAGCTATAGCTGAGTTATACAAGTTTAGTGTGTGTTTTTAATACTAAAAGACAAAACAGGAATGGCCATCACAAAGGGCCTCCTTTCTAAAAAATATCTCCTGTTTCTTCACTCATTCATCAGCCATTTTGTTCAAGGTTTCTTTATCTGGCTAATAGGCCCAGTGTCCTTTTTATTATTTTATTTTGAGTCAGGAATGATAGAATTGACATAATTATATGAGAAATTTGATACCATTTTGGAACTTTATCTAGCTACATTTTAATTGGTCAGTAATGTTGGTCAGTAAATTTGAGTGAAACACAGACTTCATTCTTTTGATAATGTGCTGCATGAAACATGTATATAGGGGTAAGTTGCAAAATTATTAGGTCTTCAGGTTCTGTAATTCTTGTCATGAAGTCACAGATTTAAAAAGCCGATGTCAGGTATCCTTTTACTGTTTAATTTGGTATTGCACTTCATGAAGGATCATAGCAGTGTTTTGTTTTGCACATTTTAGTCCATTTGTGTATGTGTGTGTGAGTAACTTGAAACTTGCTTAAGACAAGTAATTCATCATAGTTAACATGAAGACACCTTTGGTTTTCAGCCATGTTTAATTATTGTCATTTGCAGTTTACCTGATCCATGTGCTCCAACATGCAGAATTTGAGTTAGGTGCCAAAATTCCCCAATACAGCAAAAACACTGCTAGTGATAGATGATTTACTTTAATGGTCTAAAGATTGGGATAATTATAATAATATAACCTATAGCAGAGCTATTCAAAAAAGATCAAAAAAAGTTTCTGATTTTTTTTTTTTTTTTACTTTTGAAAGACCCACTGATGGAATTACTAACCCCTGTTTATCACTGCTGTTGACTTCGTCGGTGGTACTTGTGGAATCCTTTTGGTCCTTCTTTAAGACTCATGATCCTGTCGTATGGGAGGTTTTGTTAAAGTCTTGTACCCAGATGTCTTCGTCCTCCCTCGGCTAATGATTGATAAACACCACAGCACATGGTTAGTGTAATACCTGACCATGGTGTACAGTATTGGTGAGAATAACAGTTTTAATCTGCTGATCACACACTGTAAATCACGTGTGTAGTTGTGGCTGTGAGACTGCTGAGTTACAAGTGTTAATGTAAGGAATTTCTTTTCTCTGCTTTCCTAGTCAGTGTCTTGCTGTCTTTGTTAGGCAACACACTGAGAGCATGGAGTGGATGAAGGACCCAACTGAGAAAGTCATTGTTTGCTTTACACATCGACCTTTTTTTTTGGGGGGGGATTGGCTGATTTGTTTCTGCTGATGATGTTTGGGGAATTTGGATTTGCCTTGTCCAAGCAAGGCTGCCTTTTTGCTCGTTTTCATTTGTGTGCATTCAGCCAATTGGATAATCAACATGGATAGATGCAGACCAAAGTAAAGTCTGAGACAGGATTCAACCCTTCTCCTCTCAGTCTACCTAATACAAAATGTAATACAAATACAAAGAAGCTCTGTGCATTCAGGAAGCCAGTGTTTGAATATTAGCAGATCTGGGATGTCGTACAGCTGCTCGAGTTTTATGAAGTTGGGTTTTCTTAGTCTTGTTTGCTGAATCCAGAGCATACTTTAGACCAGCGGGGTGAATAGTGAAGTAGTGAATTACCTAAATTTACATTAACCATTACAATGGCAGACATTAACATAATTCAAACTGCTGAGACTACAGGCTTTCCTAAACATGATCAGCCAGGTGTCACATTTCCCTGATCAAGCTTTCCTGGAAAAGGAACGTGTGAAGCACTTGGTCTGGTTTGCTCGATACCCTTCCACATATTTTCCAAAGTTTAAGCATCTTTCAATAAAGTTGTATCTTTAATGTTCTGTGGTTTTAGACATTTATTTGAACATAGCAGATTTGAATGACATGAATGATTTAAAAATAAAAAAAGAAACACACAAGAAAGTGGGGAGAGAGGGAGTTGTATGCTACATGATACAGTATGTAACTTAAGCATTAGGGTACCAGGACACTCCAGAAACCCATCTCTTTAACCTCTTAACCACCACACCATCCCCAAATAGTGTCCACCATTCGGAAAGGAGTAAAAAATACTAAGAACCATACATTTTACAGCAGTATATAAGGTAGTTGGCATTTTGTGTGTGGACGTGTATATACGATTGCTTCGGTCTAGTCTTGTGTCTAGTCCATCCGTGTGTGTGTGTGTGTGTGTGTGTGTGTGTGTGTGCGCGTGTGTGTGTGTGTGTGTGTGTGTGTGTGTGTGTGGCCATGAGGGGGTCAGTGGCCTGTCAAAACACATCCCTCCATGCCGGCGGACACTACTGTCTGTCCAGCCAGACAAGTTTATTAGTTTGTCCTAAAAATACAGCCCCGAACCTCGGACCTCTCTCCCCCCGTCCAGCTCCCAGGGGCCCCCTGGTATGAGGCATCGCTAGCATCCACCAACAGTGTTGGCCCACTCGCAGCCACAGAGCCTGCCCAGATGCATGAAGACAAACATTTGTTGATTGTAATTGGTCAGATTTGTTTGGATTTAGAAACTTTGACGTCAAATTGAAGAACTAACAGTGAATTAATGCAGTTTTTTTAGGTCTTGTTTCTACTTCATTACTTTGTTATGGTTTCTGTAGGTTTCACAGTTGTACCAAATGTTATTACGAGCATATTTTTATTATTATTTTATGATAAACTTGAGATTTTAACTATAAGTCCTGTATATACACCATTTGTGGCTCTGAGGTGTGTACCAAGATATAAATATGGTTTATAGATTAAACTAGACTAAGATGGTTTATTTTTTTGAGCCTTTAACTTTGATTTAATATGCTGAGTATACACCCCTGGTTTGTTTTTAAAAGACTCTCATGACAGCTTAAACGCTCTCATTAAAATGCATGATACACTGGATGAAAACGAAAATAATTAAACTTTCTCACGACAAAAAAAAAAAAAAAAAAACAGTAAATGTATCCACCAGGGCTGCGTCATTTCAAAAATTGACATGAAAATATCCCGTGCTTCGATGCAATTTTCCCTCATCTCATACATTTTCAGCCTCCGGGGCGACATAGAAAAGCTCTATTCATCCGAGTCCCATCTCAAACTGTAGGAAAAAGTCATTTTTGATTTCCTGTCATTTGGGATTTCCTCTTCCCCCAGTGTTTTGTCAGACATCAAAGTCAATTTGCAGGTAATGGCTAACAGGTTAGCTAATTTGAGCAAACCTGAGCGCTTTGATATTTTTGACACTTTGTGTCTGTGTGTGTGTGTGTGTGTGTGTGTGTGTGTGTGTGTGTGTGTGTGTGTGTGTGTGTGTGTGTGTGTGTGTGTGTGTGTGTGTGTGTGTGTGCGCATCCTAAGGGCCCTGCCTGTGTCACATTACAGGAAGGACACTCTAGAGGGGCCCCAGCAGTTTAAACAAGTGGCACATTACAATGCAAGGAGCAGGAGTTTGCCAGTTTTGCACCTCGACATGTAATGACCGATAGTTTCAGTGCAGCGGGCCAAAGCAAACATCGTTTCACCCCCACAAGACGCTTCACCGTCTTCTCTCCACTCTGGATCCAAAACAACCTCCCAGCCACCGCTTTGTGATTTTTAATTTAAATCATCACAGACGACTGTCTGCTGCCATTGAAGCATATTTTTTTCCAACGAATGACAGAGTATGGAGGAGAAGCAGTTCCTAAAATGCCTGACTTGTTTTTAGATCACGTCCAAATGTGTTTTTCTTCCAGCAAGATAAATGAGTCTCAGTGGATCACAGCGGTCTCATTTTTAGACTTATTTTGTCCATGAGCTCAATGTGAACATTTGTCCCTTACAGTGTAAAAAATAAAATATCAGCTCATTGTTCATAATTCAGAAAATTCAGTTAGTCAACTTGGTTGACAATAATATGTTGTTTACAAAAATAAGAATTTTAGGAACACTTTTATCAAGAATGTCAAGAAACTCTTACATAACCTAATGATTACAGAGCAGTAAAATTGGCAGCGTCTTTGTTTCCAGATTTTTCTTCTATTGCATTTGAAAGTTTAGAGCTGCAACTAAAGATTAATTTAATTTGATTACAGTAATCTGCTAATTATTCTCTCGATTAATCGTTTGGTTTATAAAATTTCAGAAAACCGAGAACCAGAGTCTACAGCCACGTTAGCTGCTCGTTGAGGTTGTTCTAAGGCTCAATAGATCTAAATGCTAACATTAGCATGCTAACATGCTTACAATGACAATGCTAACTATGCTAAAAAATGCTGATGTTAAACGGAATGTTGATGTTCACCATTTTAGTTTAGTGTGTTAGCATGCTAACATTAGCTCATTAGCAATAAACACAAAGTACAGCTGAGGCTTTGAAATCCTCAAAGAAACTAGAGAATATTCAAAGTTTTGCTTAAGAAATGACCTAAATAATGAATCGTTATCAAAATAGTTGCAGATTATTCTTCTGCCGATTGACTGATCAAAAGATCTTTAGTGAACAAAGAACCACAGGGATCTTGTGGATAATTTAACAACCCTTGTTTAAAGGCTCATGTTATGGCAATTAGTTATACATGTTTTAAGTTTTTGGAAAATCTACAGTATTCAGAATTGTTTTTCACTGCATTTACACAAAACGATTCTGTGGCTTTCTATGTGGATATTCTCTACAAACATTGAAAGTGGAACATGTAGTTTGTTTGTTGCGCAAAACTGCGTTTGATGTGGTCACGCATCTTACATATAGGGGAGGGGGTCTGCGGTCTCAGATGGTTAGGGGATTTATTTTATTTTTTTATGTTTTTGTCACACCTTGCTCAGAGCTAACAGTTCACCCTTTACTACAGTTTTTTTCAGCAAATTACAGTGGTGCTCGAGACATCTATGCGTGTAAATTTTGAATATGGCTGAGCTTTCAGTTAACATCAGGGGGCTAAACGGGCCGATCAAATGAAAGTGGAACAAGGAAGTATTAAGCTTCACAATGCTTCATCACAACGCTTTCTCTTACACTCGGTGGCTATTGTATTGAATGTATCATTAAAAGCACCTCCGATCCCGGACCTGTGTCTTCTGTGAGGTATTGACAGGAGCTCTCGACACTGCAACAGTTGAGCTGTTTTCCTGTGAAAGAGATACCACTGTTGAAATGCTTCACAGGTACTTCCTCCGGCCCGAAGGGCTGGGAGGTAGAGGAGATCCATACAAAATCATGGTATCATTTAGTCACAGAGGATTAACCCACTTTAAGCAAGTTATTTGGACTCATCTCCTCTTTATTTCCACAATATAACTGTTTGTTTTTGGCTGCCTTTGTCATGTATGTTTTTAATTATGTGGCACAAAAGAGAATAATAGGTGCTGTTCTTTATCAGGTGTTTTCTTCTTTTAAAGAGCTCTTCTTTTCATCTGATCAGGTGTTGAACTCTGCATTTTGTGTGTGTGTGTGTGTGTGTGTGTGTGTGTGTGTGTGTGTGTGTGTGTGTGTGTGTGTGTGTGTGTGTGTGTGTGTGTGTGTGTGTGTGTGTGTGTGTGTGTGTGTGTGTGTGTGTGTGTGTGTGTGTGAGACAGGCGGAGATGATGTTCTGTTCGGGGGTCTTCTGGACAGGCCTGGTTTTCATCCCAATCACCTCGCTGGTCTTTGACGTTGCCTACAAAGTGTGAGTCTTCTTCTCTGCACTCTCCTCGCTCATCATCACTCCAATACACTTCCGATACAGGAAATTCCTCCAGAATCTCTCCTATCTCCCGAAAAAAAAAATCCCTGCCCCAAAATTTTGTCTTTCAAGGAAGTCTAGCTTTTATATATTCTGTGAACGCTCCATGTGAAATGTTTGTGTCTGGTTGACATCAGCCCACAGCAGATGCAAGGTGTCAAGAGCAATTAGCACAGTTTTATTTCCTGATGTTTGAAAGCAGTTTGAATTGGTCGGTGGGGTATTTTAATGTCCGTCTATGAAGGTGCTATCGCGTTAAAGCATCTGTCGCATTATGATTTTGTTCTAAATATTGTTTCATTTACAGGGTGAAGAAGGTGTGTTTCAAGACCCTGGTGGATGAGGTGCAGGAGCTCGAGGCTTTATCCAAAGACCCCGGAGCAGTAGTGCACGGAAAGAGGTATAGTTACTTATTACTTCTCGCTCTTTAGATCTACATTTCACATTTACTGACGTGATGTTTTGTCTCCAAGTGGATGTGGAAAATTTATTTTCCTTGTGAAAATGAACCTATAAGTTAAAAATAATGGGACATAAATGATCAGTTTGGTCTTTTTGGTTTCCTTTTTGCTATAATGTACCATTAGTGATAACACATTCAAACTGCAGTTACGCAAAATTACCTGGTCCACGTCTCGCTTGTCACTGTGGACTCTGGCAAACTAGCAACTAGCTTCCTCAATAGCAAACATTGTGTAAATAAGCAACCGGATACCAGAGACTTGTACAAAAGGGAGAGCAGTACTGAGTTATGAATGGCATAATGAAATGTAAATGTATACTCTATCACTTTATATATATATATATATATCATCATATGGCCCAACACTATCAGGGCTACACAGTCGATGCGTTGGCCATTATAATTTTTATACAAAAAATATATAAAGCATTTTTGACAAATTCTCCACATCAGCTAAGGGGAAAGAATCATCTGTAACCTCCCAAATACTCATGGCTCCGCTGCCAACAATATTCCTATGGCGAAGAGTGAAATCTTAAAATTGCTGCTAAATTGCAGGAGTTTGACTGTAATGTCAGTAATCATGTCATAAGAGTAGATGCCCCCCTTTTTTTCTCTGGAATAGTGAATGTCTCATTTTTTGAGCTCCTATATTAAAGCCATATATTATAAAAAGGTATTACTGTAGTTGAACTAGGTCTGCTCTGCTCTGCTCTCGGGGCCTGAGGCCTGCAGCAGGAATCGACATGGAGCAGATCAGCGTGAGATCTCCTGCTGGCTGGAAGTGATCCCCGAGCTTGGCCGCTGTCCCGGACCCAGCAGGCTGCACGCACGCACGCACGCACGCACGCACGCACGCACGCACACACACAGATACATGGATGTGTGGTTGATATGTGCCTATGAAGACCCATATATGTATGTATGCAAAGAGGGCTCATGTACACACATTTGTGAGTTTTATATGAATCTGGCCAACATGCTGTCTCAAATATTTCACCCACACACACGCACAAACTTTGTTCTTCCACCCTGTGCCTGGTGAGTTTTGTGTCCGTACATTGTGTTTGTACCAGCAGGTAGAGCAGTTGGCAGGTCCATCCACTCTGGAGGTGCTTGGACACAGGCTTGATGTATGGCTCATTAATTCTGCCTGTGGTGCCCAGCATGCTGCTAACACCCTGCCTGTTTCTCTCTCTCTCTCTCTCTGTGTGTGTGTGTGTGTGTGTGTAGTTTGACGGAGAGGGCCCAGCTCCTAAAGAACGTCTTCAAGAAGAGCACAGTCAGTTTGTACCGGTCTGACTCCATGCAGCAGAACCTGCTCCGTAAGTTACACAATATTTTGCAGTTATCTTTCTGTCTGTCTGTTTTTCGTTCTCTATTACCGCCTTTCTTACTAAACGTGCCTCAAGATGGAAGCGTCAGTTATCCCTTACCCCGAGGAACGAAAAAAGACTTCAGTTTATCCACGTTCGATTTATCTGCTTCCAATTCTTTTCCCTTGTCAGGGGAACAGATCGAGCGTCATTACTCTTGCTCTGACGCATACTGTATTTCTATTTCTAAAACCTTTGTCTGACCCTTCGTCTTCGGGAGGCAGTAACACTCTGCTCATCTCACCTGTCTTCATAAACACTCTGCGTTAACCAGATGCATATAACGCATATGAGTAACTGTGTCCTCAAGCAGCCCCACATGTCCCTGTGTCTTTTAACGTTCAAAAACTTCTAATATAGGAACTGTTGGATGAGTTATTTTCATGGCGAGGTAGAGACATGAATACATACAGTTTGGACAGTGCTGAATATCGAATCTCACTACTTTTTTTTTTTTTTTTTTTTATCATCTGAAAAGTGTCAAAAACTAGTACTAGTACCGAAAGTTGACAGTGAAGAATTTGTCGGAATCTTGTTTTCTTATTCTTTTATTTACATTTTGCCTGATTTAAATCCGTTTTAGTTTTTTTTTTCCCAATGTATGTAGATATATTTCTAATTGATTTTCCTGTATGGTTGTTCAGGATAAGACAACAGTTATGTATCTAAGGCCCCATTTAGACAGGATTAATGTTACAGTTGGCGCTTGGTAATAAGATATTTTGTCCTCCTCCCTCATAATAAACGTTGTTTTAGCCACTGGCAAATGACAGCAGCTGATTCACAGACAGGCTTAGTATTATTTTTAATGTTAGTATTATTTACCGTTAATTATCCAGCTGGGATTAAATGATTAACACAGGCAGCTGCAAACTACTTAAAAACTTAAATTTTGATCAGGCTCTGCATATAAAATAAGAAAGACTTACTTTCTACTACTAAGTGTATAGTTGGCTATCAAAGAAGTATAGCTTTCGTATCGGCAGTAAAACTCAGGTGTTAGATTGGAATCTATCCAATGATACTCTAAGCATGGCTTTGGTTTTCTGTTTATTTTTCTCTCTTTTGTTCTGTCTTTTGTCTGATCAGTTTGCTTTTTTGTTTGTCTCATAGGTGGGGATGAGACCGTTGTTGTGTGATACCTTCTTTTTTTTTATTTCGTTATTCATTATTCAAACCTCACCCCGTTTAAAACTGCCAGCCTCCTCTAGCTCCCTGATAGATGCCTCTCTCCCTCTTTTTTTCTGGTTGTTGACTTCCTGTCCTTCCCCCTCGTGTGCCTCGTGGTGTGTCCTGAGTTGAGATCAGTAGAGCCAGATAAAGATGAAATGATGAAATGTTGCGCTGTTATTCCCCCACAATGCACTCGTCTCAGCGGGGTCCTTTGAACTTCCCCGCTGGCCTCCAGGTACTGACCGAGTCATTTGACACCTGAAGGTGAGTCAGGGGTCAAAGGTCAGAAAGAAAGAAACCCTGTAGGGAAGTTTAGGTGCTAGATCACAGGGCTGCTGTTATACTACAGATACAACTTTTGGGGGAGCTGTGATTAGTTGTTTAAACTCTTTTAACTGTATCATTTTCATCATATGATTTTATTTTAAAGGAATAGTGTGACACTTTGGCAAAATGCTTATTCAATTTCTTGCCGAGAGTAAGAAGATTGATACCACTCTGTATGAATATGAAACTACAGCCAAGCCCTAGTTTGTGCCACTCGTGTATTAGCATTTGCGTTACATTACATGAGCATCCATTTCTCTGAAAAAAAAAACAAACAATTGGTATGCTGCATTATAACCTTGTTAATCATTGTGCTTTAGATGGTAGACAGATTTTGTTACGTTTGGACAGAACCAGGTTAGCTTCTAGGTTAGGTTCAGGTTAGTTTCCCTATGTTTACGTCTTATGTCTTTAAGCTAAGCTAACCGGCTTCTGGCTGTAGGCTTATATTTACCAGACAGGCATGAGAGTGGAATTGATCTTCTGGGCAAGACCGTGAATGAACAGATTTCCCAAAATGTTGAACTATTGCTTTAAATTTTGTGTTTTGTTATTC